>NC_043978.1:50421907-50698884 GCF_902148855.1 Sphaeramia orbicularis | reverse complement strand
CCCCCCCCCCCCCCCCCCACACACACACACACACACACACACACACAGACTGTCAGCTTCTGTTGTGTAACCAGGTTGAGGGTTTTGTATGATGTTGTGGTCTGTAAAATGACAGCCCCCCCCCACCCCCACACCCCACACCCGTGACACCATGACAAATTCATGAATGAAATCCCGTGCGCCCGTGGATTGGCACGCGGCAGGTTCAATCAATGCACCCCGGCTGAGCGCGCGCACTTCCGCACTCAGTGACACGGTGTTATCTGTGTTATTGCATAAATCTATTGATCAGTACATCTGCGGGTGGTTCCTGGGGTCATTTGCAGCATGTATCCTAAATGCCCACCCCCCCCCCCACTCACCTGCTTTCCGGTAAAAGCAGCAGATTTGCGCCGTGTTCAACTCCACTCCCTTCACGCCTCTCATTTCCTGAGCATCTCCGACACCTCCATCACCTCATTTTTTCGTCCATTTGTTCTTTTTTTGGTAATTCTTCTTTTTTTTTTCCTCCTCTTGCTGCAGTCGGGAGTGTTTTCTCAAGGGCACCTCTGCTCGGACGCACCAGACCAGACTAGACCAGACCAGACTAGACCACCTTGGCACCTGCGTGGTCACTCACCTCAAACTCTGCAGAAGAAGAAGAAGAAGAGGCGGTGTGTGTTTGTGTGGTGACCTGCTGATGGTCCATCACTCTCTGAGGATCTGGTGGAGAACTGATGCTCCTCCTCTGCTGGACCAGAGAGAGAGAGAGAGAGAGAGAGGTAATCATAAGGTCTGAGCATGCGTGTCATCCACAGAACCCCCCCCACCACCTCCTCCTCTTTGCAATCAGTCACCCCATTGTGATTTCCCAGTGTGAGAGCTGGTGGAAATGAACATGTCTGAGCTGGAGAGACTCACAAACGCTGACACAGGAGTACATGTCCCTTAAGTGTTGGTCACATGATCAGTCATAGAAAGCAGGGAATCCACACCTAAAACTCCACAGTGTAAATAACTGGGTCTGAAACAGTGGCGATTTCTCACAGACTGCAGTGGAAGCCCGGCTTCCCCTAAAATTATGAAAATTAAATGGTAAAATCTGTTCGGTTGTGTTGACATTTTATTGACTACAAATGTGTTAGAACACGTTCATCTCACAGACGAGTTTTCAGAATCAGCTTTTTCACAAACCAACAGACGCGATGTTGTTCACTTCTCCTCCATTCCCGTGTCTGTGTTTCTCTCCATCTCTGCTCAGTGCATTTGTCCGTAGACTGTGGGCGTCCATGCACTTCAGTGGGACTGAGTGGAACTGTTTTTTTCATCGCCTCAAAACTGGACGGTAATTGGATAAATGCCACCATGTTGTCCCGCCCCCGGACGCCGGGCATCTCTGGGGGTGAATGGAGCTGTGGGCGGAGCTCGGCCAAGCTGGACACCAGAATCCCACGTGCTGATTGGAGGATCAGTCGAAAGGCTGAACCCCGTTTGATTGACAGCTGTTTTCAGATCTATTCCTTCACTGACACAGTTCAGTTTAATACCATCACACATTCTGCTGTGAAATCAAGAGAGAAACCACTATGAAATTATTTGTTATTTCTTGCACTGTAAAAAAACACACTCATTGGACTTCCTTGTTTCAATTTAACATAATTTCAGCGTTTTCTTGTTTCAGTTTCATAATTTAATCAGTTCTTGTTCAAGTTTAATATCGTTTTGTAGATAGTTAAATCAATCAAACTGTTGGCTAGGTCGGAGTGAAAGGAGCATCTGTTTAAAAAGGCTGAAGTCTTCCACCCACAACACACTGGGCCAAGGCCGTCTGAGCAGCCCAGCTCTGCTGGACATTCAGAGGACACTGGTCCAGTCCCTGGAAAAGACACCTACTTGGTACGATAAGGTCACTGAGCATTTTCTTAAAAAGGAACGGAGGGTCGAATGTATGTTTAAATAACTTGCCAATTTTTTTTTTTTTTTTGAAGTAAGCCGACAATGAGCTTCCCCTGTCTGAAAGACAAGCAGCCGCCACTGGTTTCAAATATTTATAGGGAGGACTTAGTTAAACAAACATGTTTATATGCTCAACTTGAATTGTCCAAAAATGTGACTTCAGTACTTTTAGCACCAGGGTCTTCAATCTAAGCTCAGGTCTGTGTAGCTTTGTGAAGAAAGACAAGGTGCTTTGGTCTCAGGTTTATTATTTTAACCCAATATTATGTCAAATTTACCCACACTGTGAATTTAACACTGTTGAGTGTTTACAGATTTGCACTTCTCACAGAACAGTTTGACTACAGACACATGCTGATCTTATAGAATACAATACAATGGTGTAGATTCAACTATAAAATCAGTTCAACTCAAACAAATACAGCAGGAAAATGAGTCCAAAAGCCTCTTACATAATAGTAAAACACTGACATGGGAGCATTTTGCCACACTATTACAACTCTTCATATGAACATTTTTGTAGCCAAAGGTCAAAGGTCCTACAACCAGAACTAATAATAGAGCTGCATGAATGTATTTTGACTGAATGACAGCTGATGTATCTAACTGAATTTCTGGTTCTTATTTTTTGTATTTTTCAGTGGATAGATTCTATTCTGATATGAAGAAATCTTGACAAGAATAACATGTGTATCCCTTTGGCAGATTTGTTTTAGCTTAGTACAAGATAATTTGGTCATATGTATGAATACTGTATTTTGCTTCTCTCAGGGTTTTGTTTTGGGTTTTTTTTTACAGCGCATATGGTTTGGGGATATTTATTCTCACATATTTTCCAGGCTGTCACGTATCTCTTATAGAATACAATATAATGGTGTAGATTCAACTATAAAATCAGTTCAACTCAAACAAATTCAGCAGGAAAATGAGTCCAAAAGCCTCTTACATAATAGTAAAACACTGACATGGGACCATTTTGCCACACAATTACAACTCTTTATATTATTTTGCTGATAATACATATAATCACTGCAAAAGTTTTGGCAGTGACACAAATTTTGCTCTAAGAAACTTTGCTGATTCAATTTTTTGGATTTTTTCCACACGTTTCTGAGGTCTATTGAAGAAAATTATAAGCATTTTATAAGGTTCAAAGACTTTCAATGGCAAATAAACCACATTTATGGAAAAAGCCAATTCGTGTCACTGCCAAAACCTTTGACCACGGCTGTACTTTTACTGTAGTGAAGTTTTGAAAGCAGAACTTTGTAGAGGAGCATTTTCACACTGTGGTATACTCAGTGCCAATGAAAACGCAACACTTGAAGATTCTTATATTTTTTTAAATCGATGAGGATTTTTATTCCATAAGCTCTTTGGAATTAATCATAGGCCATTTCTATACAGTAAAAATAAAAAAATCCCGTCCAAATTTGTTGACAAAAAATAAGGATAAAGAAAGAAACTCAAGGACCCCCAAAACCAAAAGTCACAAAGCGGTCCCGGAGGTGCTGCATCAGTGTAGCGATCCTGCTGTGGCGTGGTCACACGTGCTCGTCCAGGGCGAGGTCTGTGTGCAGCTGAGCCAGTTTCTTCATGCCTCTGTTGCATCCTGACTATGGTGGACACATTGCATCCAAAACGGCGCGCCACCTGCCGAGCAGAGATTCCGGCCTCCAGGAGCCCCACAGCATGGCATCTGTGGTCACGTGTCAGTCTGGGCATCGCTGAGTTATTACCTCCGTCAAGGAGGTTATGTTTTGCCAGGGTTTGTCTGTCTGTCTGTCTGTCCGTTAGTGTGCAACATAACTCAAAAAGTTATGGACAGATTTGTTGAAATTTTCAGGGTTTGTTGGAAATGGGATAAGGAAGAAATGATTAAATTTTGGTGGTGATCGGGGTGGGGGGCCCACGGGGGGGGCGCAGACCAGAAAATTTCATCAAAATCTGTCCATAACTTTTTGAGTTATGTTGCACACTAACGGACAGACAAACAAACAGACAGACAGACAAACAAACAAACCCTGGCAAAAACATAACCTCCTTGGCGTGGGGGGCCCACGGGGGGGGCCACTGATCAGCCTTGGCGGAGGTCTGCGCTCTCCGAGTGCTTCTAGTTGCAAATGATTTCATGCTTTTCAGCTTGTCTTTATATCCAGAACATGACCACTCCTTAACTGACCACAACTCCTTAAGTTGAGCAGTTCGTCGCTGAACAATGAGAAAAACAAGTTTTATGAATGCAGACAAGTTCATTCAAGTGTGACAATAGCTCAGCCCGTCTGAGGTTGTTAAGAAATTGTCTGGGATTATCTTATACAGGTGAAACTTAAACATATTGATGCAGCTCAGGAACAATAAAACACATTCAAGTGTTGCTTTTCATTGGCACTGAGTATATTAGTAAAGGATCCGACTACCTCTTCAACCATAAAATATAGATGCCAGTTAATATAGACGCCTTTTTCCTTTCATATTGCAATGCTGAATTAGCATGACCTTCTCAAACTCCAGTATTGCTGAATCAGGGGTTTCAGAGTTTACAGTTTACAGCCTGTACCTCTGTCAGCTGAATGGACAAACCATGCAGCCATTTTCCAGAACCTACTTCCCAGTTTGCAAAAAAAAAAAAAAAATCATCTATATAAGCTGTCTCTGTGACAACAACACAAGCATGGCAACAGTCAGATGTGTGGCGTTGGTGTGTGTCTACGTACATTTGAGCCTCTTTGATCACTCCTCGGTTAAACACCCCTGACGCTTTCATCTTTCTGACCTGACAGTAATTGCTTTGACATTTTGTTGCCATACCACCTTGCACAAACAGCTCCATTTTAAGCTATATTAACCTTTTGCCAGATGCTGCTTGGTTCGCTGTTGTTAGGCCACTGGACCATCCTACAGTAATAAGATGCCTCTGGCTGCTCCTTTCCTGTTAACTCAGTGCCTGACATTTGTTTTGGAAAATCTGGGAAAAGCAGTCAACACAAAAATACATACAGTGTGAAAAAAAAGGTTTGTGAGGAAGAAGTTGCTCTCCTCTCTAATTGCCCTAGAAAATAATATAAAATAAAGCAGTCAACCGGGTAACAAGTCTCTGTACAGCTTATTATAGATCGCAAATGTGCAAATGAGAGTCATTGTTTCCTTGCCAACAGACCTGGTGAGCTTACCAATTAGCTCTGAACTCTGATACAAGTTGCCATGAGTAAACTGGGCAACACATCAAACATAAATGCATCATTTCATATTTGTGAACTTAAACTGGTAACATGTGCTCTAAACTTTAGGATAATAGCACTTTAAGATTAACTGGACTACAGTTAACGCTGGAACTGCCAACGGGTAAAATACATGAGCCAATGTAAAGCACTTTGAGTGAAAAGCATGTATGTAATGTGTGTGTATATATATATATATATATATATATATATATATATACATGTATGTATGTATATGTATAAATCCAGTCCGTATGAATGTTTTTTTCATCAGTGCATTATTCTATTTAATGAAATATTGATGAGGCCCAGAGTTTGACTAGTGCTGTGCCCTTTTTTTTTATTAAATGTAGTTATTGATCGTCAAGTATAAGCATTTATACCTATTAGTATAGCTGGTCATTAACTACATATATAAATGCATTTATTGTTATGTTACACAGTCTAACATTACCTTTGTTAATGTATGATTTGAAAAGCTTATAAAATGTTTATATAGATGAATCCATAAAGACCCAAACAGCCACTGGTGGCCAAAATCATCTACTGATTTAAACTGTTTAATCCAGTGGTTCCCAACTTTTTTTGGCTCATGACCCCATTTTAACATCACAAATTTGTGGTGACCCCAGACATTCAAAACGGATCCTTTTTTTTTTTTTTTTGCTAAAATTAATTTGTTTTTGATCTTTCAATAGTTTGCAATACTATGTTGCAAATAAAGGTTAATTTTAGATGACATTTAGGCTAAATAATTTATATTATTTTAGACGGAGGCAGTAAATCCAGGTGTAGATTACTGCACAAAGTGAGAATTTGATTTTCCTTGGTCAAGATATGTACAGTCAGTCCAGCTGTGATTTACAAGGAGGAGAATTAATACTGAACAAACAAGAACTGAAACTATGAATTATGAAAGAGCTGCAGCATCTGAAACTGACCACAATGAACATTAGACAGATAAACAGAACCACAGTGCTTCAGTTTCAGCTTCACAGTTTGTCTTTTATGGATTGGGACCGTCTCTGTCAACTCAACATATATTTTTATTAGAAAGTTGGGGTTTTTGTTTGTTTGTTTTGTTTTTTATCCATTACTAGAAATTTCAGGTGACCCCATTTGAATTCCAGGTGACCCCACGTGGGGTCTTGACCCCAAGGTTGAAAAACACTGGTTTAATACCTGTTGATCCACTAATTCTATGCCATGTAAATAATTGGTGTAAAATACAGTTTGTCATCTTTTCATGGTCATCAGATATGATCCATTTGGACGTTCAGAGGCTCTGTAGTTACCGTGGAAACACCTTCATCTTCTACAACAGCCAGTAAAACCCAAGGAGTTTAACAAATGACAGTAGATGGAGACACTTGTTTTTATGTTCAGTTATTGATATCTTTCCTGAAAAAGTCCGTTTTCTTCAGTTTTCTCTGTTTCTGATAAAATAACCTCAATTTTAATCTAAGCTTTTATAAACATCAACATGATCAGTACATTAAATATAGGAAAATACCTGATTTACACTGAAAAAACACAAACTAAGGAGGGTATATTACATAAATGGTGATAAATCACTTAAGAAAGGTTAAATATAGTGGAAAAATTCATTTGGGAGCTGACACAAAAGTAGCACTTTGGTCTTTATGGGTTAAAATAGTCTGAATTTGTTTCCTGTAGGAAATACAGTTGGTCTTCAATACAAAGGAAATACAGTTAAATAAAGGTCTTACATTTGATATTTTAAGAATAGTAACATAAAGAGTTAAAGCATCGAGTGAGATGCTGCACAGAATGACATCAGGCAAGGATGAAGGTTCCTCTCTGACGTTCCGTTCTGCGTCATAGTGACGTGAGTCACCCACTGCAGCTGTTTCACAGGTTGGTGAGAGAGTGGTGAAAAGGATGATCAGAATTCACCATGAAGTCCTCCACCTTTATTCAAATTTCATATCATTTAGTTCAAGTCATTTATAACAGTTTACAAAGGACAGTTTAACCCTTTCATGCATGAATTATGAGAACCTTAAACAAGATTTTTTTTTTCCTGAGTGTTTTTATTCCTCTTTAGACATGAAAAAAAACAAACAAACAATGTGATGGATTTTTTTTTTTTTTTTAAATCAACCTGTTTTTCATGGAGTTACAAAAATGTCCACTCAGCCACACCGTGAATTTTATTCTTGAAGCAAAGGAACCTGTATTTAAAACCCAATATCATAAAGTGATATGAAAACAGTGAATGAAACCATGTTTAATGCAGCTAATCTGATGTTTTCTCACATTTTAACATATTCTAATACTAGTTATTACTCACTTCATGGAGATAATATGTAAAAAAATGAATATTAACAATTGATTTCCACTCAAGAACCAATCAAGAACAGCAAAGTTACAATAACGGTATGAATTGCAGTTATGAGATGATGCATAAGTGTCCACTGTGTTGGTTGATATGGAACTAAAACAACAAAACCCATGAATATACAAGATTAAAGCTGTAGAGTAACTGTCCACAGTAGTGACCACTATGCATGAAAGGGTTAAGCAAATGTGCTTTATATTTATTCATTGTCATAAAACACAATTAACCCTTTCATGCATGACTTATGAGAGGTTAATCTAGATTTTTTTCCCCAACTGTTTTTATTCCTCTTTAGACATGACAAAAAAAATGCGATTAAAATTTTTTATGAACCTATTTTTCATGGAGTTGCAAAAATGTCCACTTGGCTGGACACCGTGCATTTCATTTTTGAAGCAAAGAAACATGCATTTACTGATATACTGTGTAAAACTGATGAAATAAAAAAGATTTTAATGCTGCTAATCTGATGTTTTCTCACATTTTAACATACTCTAATACTAGTTGTTAAGACCCTGGGTCTCATAATTTTTTATTATCTGTATATGTATATATGTTTCTGTTTAGTGTGTGTGTTCTCCCCCGTCCTGTAGGTAAAGACCCCTTTAAATGGCCCTGGATCAGCCCTTCTGTCTCTCTCTTGCCTCCTGCCAGCTCCAAATCGTGTGTTCCTGTGTGATCGTCAGTCGTGTGTGTTCGAGTGTGACTTTTGTATTTGTATATAGTTGTAAATAGAGTTTTTGTAAATTGATCCGTTTTTGGTAGGGGAGGTCGGCTCTTTATTTTCACCTTTTCTCCTGTTTTTGGTTAGGGAGTTTAGGTTAGTTTACTGTATTTTATTTCTTGTATTTATTTAGAGTAGGTAATTTAGTTTAAATTCAGAAGAAGATATTTTGTTTGTTGTTTTAGCCGCTCCCTCCCCTAACCCTCCTTTAGTTGTAAAAAAAAAAAAAAAAAATACTGTGAACTTTAGTTTTCTGACTGACGTGTGTGCTTGGGAGCTGGGAGGGGACAAAAGTGAGCATGTTATGTTCACCCTGGTAAACCCCTAGGCCAGGGCGTAACACAACACTGGTCAACAACAAATTTATTGTTTAAGTTTTTTGAGCTGATTTAGGATCATTTTGGTGTGCTGAATCCAAAAATCACATTTTTTGCTCAATCAGGTCAACTTTCTGAACTATGCTACATATGGCTTTTTAACATTTTTGCTTACATTTATGGGCATTTTCACATCATATGATACAAAATTCTTTCATATTTCTTGCAATAAACGAGTTCTGAAGATTTTACTTTTGCCAATTTATGATTAATGGTTTTTTTAATATTACAGGTGAATGAATTGGCTTCGACTAGAAGATCTTGCAAAAATAAGCCTGACATATTCTGCTACATCTGTGGTGAATACATAATAAATAATAAATACATCCTGTTAGAAAATGATTTTTTTTTCTCTTAAAACCTATTTTGGGTGAGAACTATATAAAAAATCAACTGATAAAGTCACGAAAATGTAATCAATTTTGTCAGAAGATCAAATTTTTCAAAATCAAATTAGCAAAAAAACCTGACCGGATTAAGAAAAACAGATGTCATTTTTGGATTTAACGGTGCAAAATGGTCCTAACTCCGTTGAAAAAAACCTAGACAACTTGCAAAAAACATTTTTTTGTAACCCAGTGTGATCATTATTCACTTCATGGAGATAATATGCAAAAAAAAAAAAAAAAAAAACCCGTTAATTACAGTCTACTAACAATAACAAGGTCAAGGTTTATTTATATAGCACAGTTAAAAACAGACACTACTGTCCCAAAGTGCTGTATATAATAATGAAACAGAATAGGAGTAAAAGACAATAAATAGAACATACCAATACTGGGACATAGTTCATGCATTAAAAACAAGTAATTGACTTACACTCAAACATGTTGGTGCAGATCAGGTTTATCAAAAACAGCCAAGTTACTGTAATGGTATGATTTACAGTGTATGGAATGGTGCGTGAGTGTCCACTGTGTCGGCTGATATGGAACTAAAACAACAAAACCTGTGAATATACAAGAGAACAGCTGAAGAACTGTCATTTGTAGTGAACACTATGCATGAAAGGGTTAATGTTCTTATTTTAATAAAGTAATCATAAAATCAAATGACCAAAATACAGATGATGGTTACACAAAGTTATTGTTTGAGACATTTGTTATTAAATTATACTTTAATACTATAAATGCAGGTGACCTTTTATATTTTGTCCATTTTTAGGGTTTAGATATATATAACTTACTTACTATAACTTACATTTAAAAGAGCAATGAAGAGCAGAATCAATTAAATATAGTCAGGAAAAACCTTTATAGTACACTGCAAAAAAAATACATTTCAACAAAGGAAAAAAAGCCTTGTTACTTGTTTATCCTTTTTAATTTCTTCTAATTTTAAGGGAACATATCTAACTTTGTTTTAATCATGTCTTTCATGTATAGTGGTCACTATAGTGGACAGTTATTCTACAGCTGTTCTCTTGTATATTTATGGGTTTTGTTGTTTTCGTTCCATATCAGCGAACACAGTGAACGCTCATACCATTCATACACTGAAATTCATACCATGCTTGAGTGTAAATCAATTGCTTGTTACTATTAAATTGTAATTAACAGGGGTTTTGTTTTTGTTTTGTTTTTTTTTACAGAAAGTTGTGTTTTTGCATATTATCTCCATGAAGTGAGTAATGACTAATATTAGAGTATGTTAAAATGTGAGAGAACATCATATTAGCTGCATTTTTATTTCATAGTTTTCACATAGTGTATCAGTAAATTTGTTTCTTTGCTTCCAAAGTTAAACCCATGGTGTCCAGGTGAGTGAATATTTTTGCAACTCCATGAAAAATAGATTCAGAAAAAATGTTCCAATTGAATTGTTTGTTGTTGTTTTAATGCCTAGAGGAAAAGAAACACTCAGAAGAAAAAATCTTGATTAAGGCTCTCATAATTCATGCATGAAAGGGTCAAATGTAACCTGTAACAAGTTAAAATGAGTGGTTTTCATTATGTCCCAGCTTGCAATAAGCATATGTTGCTCACATGTTTGGATATTTGTCTACTTTTCTTGTACTTTCTATGGCTCTATGAGAATGTCTATCCCATCTTTCCTTCTGTCTTCAAACATTTGCTTACAGTCAAAGATGAACTGAAGAAAATATGTCCTTCAGAGGTCAGAGGTTGAGGTTGCTGTGACCTCATGTCTGTCCATCCCCCGCTCCAACTTCTCAACAAAAGGCGACCGTGCTTTTGCAATTCTGGCCCCAACCCTCTGGAATGTCTTCCCCATTACATCAGATCATCAGATTCTATAGACACCTTCAAGCGACTCTTAAAAACTCACTTTTATAAACAAGCATTTCATTCAATCTCTTCTGTTTACGCCCCAGTGAATTCATGTTACTGACTTGACTTCTTCCCTGGAGTCTCTGTGCTTTATCACCTCACAGGTTTCCCAGGATCATCACCGGTTTTCCCCTGGATCTTCACAGGTTTTCCTAAGATCATCTCTGGACCTGCTGCTGTGGTCCTGCCTCTCTCCACCTTTATCGTCATCACTCACTTATCCATATAGTTACGATAGTGTTTATTATACTGTTCTATACATGTTTAGTTCAGCTATCTGTGCATGTGTCTCCCCCTACCTCCCCCCTCCCCCAGTCTCTCTCTATCTCTATCGCTCTCTCTTTTCTCCTCCTTTACTTTCTCTCTTTAACCCCAACTGGTCAAGGCAGACGTCCATCCTTCAGGAGTCTGGGTCTGCTCCAGGTTTCTGCTGTTAAAGGGAAGTTTTTCCTTCCACTGTCACCAGTCATAAGTGTTTGCTCCTGGAGGATTCTGTTGGGTTTCTGTAAACTGGCTTAAAATTTGATTTGATCTATCTCCCCTTTATGTGAAGCACTTTGTAACGTGTTGTTTTAAAAAGTGCTACATAAATAAAGCTTTACTTACTTACTTACTTACATTAATATGAATGTGACTTCTTGATTAAATTTCTTCAGATTTGGCTGAAACATTAACTTCAAGGATGAACATTTTTGTAGCCAAAGGTCAAAGGTCCTACAACCAGAACTAATAATAGAGCTGCGCGAATGTATTTTGATTGAATGATAGCTGATGTATCTAACTGAATTTCTGGTTCTTATTTTTTTGTATTTTTCAGTGGATAGATTCTATTCTGATATGAAGAAATATATGGAAAAGAATAACATGTGTATCCCTTTGGTAAATATTTAAAGGGTGGACTTAGTTAAACAAATACAACATGTTTTTATGCTCAACTTGAATTGTCCAAAAAATGTGACTTCAGTACTTTTAGCACCAGGGTCTTCAATTTAAGCTCAGGTCTGTGTAGCTTTGTGAAGAAAGACAAGGTGCTTTGGTCTCAGGTTTACTATTTTAACCCAATATAATGTCAAATTTACCCACGTTGTGAACTTAACACTGTTGAGTGTTTACAGATTTGCACTTCTCACAGAACAGTTTGACTACAGACACATGCTGATCCTGTAGAATACAATACAATGGTGTAGATTCAACTATAAAATCAGTTCAACTGAAACAAATACAGAAAGAAAATGAGTCCAAAAGCCTCTTACATAATAGTAAAACACTGACATGGGACCATTTTGCCACACTATTACAACTCTTTATATGAACTTTTTTTTTTTAACCTTCTGTTTATTGGTTTTTGTTATTTTTTACATATAAAAAAAAAACAACATAGTTCCGACATATGATACAAAAGTCCATCACAGACAAACAACAAGCGGAACAACCCCCCCCCCCCTGCACACATCCCCTCAAATCACAGGAAAGATAAAAAATAAACAAATAAATAAACAGTAAATAAAATACAAAATAGAAGTACAAAATTTCCACTTTAAATATTACGGAGAAAAAAAAAACTGTACATCAAAATACTCAGTCAAGAGAAACATGACAGATTGCACTATTAACATAGATCAGAAAAGGAGTCCATGTCTTTTCAAAAGTGTTCGAGGCTCCAGCTAATGTCAAACGAATGTTTTCCAGTTTGAGAAAATAAAGTTCTTCCTTGATCCATTTTGAGAAGGTTGGTGGAGATGAGGATTTCCACTTTAACAATACAAGCCTCCTGGCCAATAAAGATGTAAATGCAATCAAGTCTTTGTTAGCAGAGGTAAATTTAAACAGAGCAGGTACAACACCAAACAAAACAGTAAAAACATTAGGAACAATTTTCTTTCCGGTTACCGTTGACAAAACATCAAAGATTTCCGACCAGAATTTATTTAAAGATGGGCAACCCCAGAACATATGACTATAATCTGCTGTAGCCTGTTGACATCTATCACATAAAGGCAAGCCCGGATTAACCATATGGGCAACTGGGCAATTGCCCAGGGGCCCGCGATGTCTGAAGGGCCCCGGGTAGCTCGGGCATAACGAAAATATCTGGTCATCTTTTGCTTATAAATGAAACTGTCCGCTGTCCGGAGCCATTGCACTGCACAGAAACCCTGCTCCTGCTGTCTGTGACTGTGAGCTGAGACCCTCTCCTCATTGGTCAGTCCAAAAAGCAAATCAGCTGTGATGCAAATCAACGTGCGTGCACTGAGCGGGATGTGAGACGTTAAGAACTATGCGACATACGTACGCGAATCAAAACAATGTTTACATTGCACTTACTTTAACTCTCTTGTTGAATTCTGAGGTGACAAGTGGATTTCTGTTTAAAATTCATATCTGAGTCTATCAGATTATGTTTGTGTTTTGTCTGTGGGCTTTTTCTGACGATTCAATACATTTGTGTTGGCGAAAAGTGTTCTTAAATATATAGGATACTTTGGAAATGGTTTTTATTTATTTTTGTGAAAATGGAGGACACCCTCTCTTTCTAATGTAGTGGATCAATTTTAGATTGATGTTAATGTGTTTGTTTTCATATCATCATATGCAAGTGAGTGGCCTTGACAAGAGGCTATAGTGGTGCACTTGTAGTTCTACGAGCATTTACACATTTGTACATCAAAATGCATTTGATGATAGTTAGATATTGAAGTATGGGGTATATTTACATATATTCCTGGAACTTATTCTGTATTTTGCCAGATTATAGGGATCCTGGGGTTGTGATGATGGGGCCCTTGAATATTGTTGCCCAGGGTACAATGAAGTGTTAATCTGGCCTTGCATAAAGGAGACACTGTACCATATATTTTGCCAGCCGAGCTTTGGTGTAATGAGCACGATGCAAAATCCTACATTGAGTGAACCCATGTTTAGCACAAACTGATGATATATGAACATTTTTGTAGCCAAAGGTCAAAGGTCCTACAACCAGAACTAATAATAGAGCTGCGTGAATGTATTTTGATTGAATGACAGCTGATGTATCTAAATGAATTTCTGGTTCTTTTTTTTTTTTGTATTTTTCAGTGGATAGATTCAATTCTAATTTGAAGAAATCTGGACAAGAATAACATGTGTATCCCTTTGGCAGATTTGTTTTAGCTTAGTACAAGATAATTTGGTCGTATGTATGAGTACTGTATTTTGCTTCTCTCAGGGTTTTTTTTTTTTTTTTTTTTTTTGCAGCGCATATGGTTCGGGGATATTTATTCTCACATATTTCCAGGCTGTCACGTATCTCACATAACAGCCTGCTTTAGCTATTTCAGAATGAAAGTCTGAGCTTATGCTCCCTGGAGTCCTGTTCTCCTTAAAAATCACAAACGGCGGTATTGTATATGCAAATCAGCAACGCCAGACTCTGAGCTTGTAGACTGTTTCATTATTATTATTGTAGTTATTATTAATGAACACAACAGGGGTTATGTTCTCCCATAATCACCGTGGAAAGGCTGCCTAAATTGGCTGCTAAAACGAGTTCAACATGGACAAATCGAGAAGAGTTTTCTTATGCAATTTGAAGTTTCATAATGTGGGCTTTACCTTGGGGCTATTTTTACAGTGACCAGGCGGCTGCACAAAGAGATGAATGGTGCTCAAGATCCAAACTGACTGATATCTTTTTTCCTGTCTTTCATCCATGCACTTGCTTTGGCTATTTCTCTGAGGATGAGGACGAATAGCTATCTTGTGTTTCCATGGTTACCGAATAGGAGTACGTGGAACCCAGTATTTAGGGCACTGCTTAATCCCATCGACTGCTCTACAACCAGGTTTGGGGAACAGGTTCACATCCAGACTGGGACTACAACAGCCTCAGGGAGCAGCTGGTGACTGGATGATGATAAAGAGATGCAAAAGGGGGAATGCAGGGGGAAGGAAAGGGGGGAGGGGGGGGCAGGGGAGTGTGTGTGTGGGTGCATGAGAGCAGTTGAGTCTGGAGAGAAGATAAGTGGGGAAAGCTGGAGAGTGGGACGGCAGGAGAGGCTGTTGATTCATGGAAGCACATTTGAGAGTCAAAATTAGGGGTTATCTGTTGAATGTGTGGTTCTAGTCAGGCTAAAATGAATTGTAGAGTGCCATCAAGGACACAGTGGAAGCTGTGAAAGACGACTCCTTCTGAAGTTAGCTGTTTATTCAATACCTGATGCAATCTCAGATGTCTGAATCCTTGCTCACTGTCTCTCGCTGTTTCTCTTTCATGCTCACACACATTAGCAAACGTGGGTTGAGATGCATCTGTCAGTTTCACACACTAGTTTGATAAAGGAGGCGTCGTGACTCTCAGTCTGTCAATCAGACCTTGCTGTTCAGAGACAGTGATTTTCAAAAGCATTGAAATTTTGTGATCAAGTCATTGGCAGCTTCTTCTATGAGCAGAGGCTTTGGTTGAACACCAGAATCTAGGGTATTTTTGAGATGGAACCATTTCATTTCCATTCTTTTTTATTAGCAGCTCATGTCCTTTGTATTTTACATTAAAGGTGCTGGAGACTTTTGTGACCAATTTTTCATCAGATCTGTCAAACCTCAGTCATATCCTCAGTATCATGAATCTGTAAGTCTGTCTGTGATTACTCACCTGAATCTCTTGCATTATGATGAACGGTTTCTTAGTGCCATCCACCAGAAACAAACCATGTGTTTACATCCAGAGCCGGGAGGTAATTCGGGCATCTTCGGAATTTTGTCACAACGTGCAGTGTGGGAAAGGGAGGTTCATGCAGCCAACTTTGGCGGCAGTGGCAGCACGATCATATGATATTATATGGATAAAACAAACACGCAGAAACGGCTGAAACGCAGAAACGGCTGAAGGAATATGCACAGAGGGAAGGGAGCTCCTGCTGTTTCCGTGTTGTATCTTTAGCAGCTACCGCTGCAGGTGGCTGCACAAGCCTCCGTTACCCACAATGCACATCGCAACAAAATTCCGAAGATGCCCGAGTTCCCTCCCGGCTGAATGTAAACACACGGTTTGTTTATAGTGGATGGCACTCTGAAATTGTTCACCGTAATGCAAGAGATTCAGGTGAATAATGACAGAAAGACTCACAGATTCGTGATGCTGACGATATGACTGAGGTTTGACAGATTTGATGAAAAATTGGTCACGAAAGTCTCCTACACCTTTAAGCTTTATGCAAAGGAAAACTAATTTCAATCAATCAAATCTTATTTATATAGGACCTCATCATAACAAAGGTTATCTCATGACACTTTACATTTAGAGCTGGTCTGAAACAGACCGAACCCTAACCCTAACCTTTACACCAGGTGAAAACCCTGACAAATATAATGCAAACCCCACTTTCAGAAAAATTACGATCTTTTCTAAAGTGACATATAATATAAATGAATCAATATAAAAAATTAGATAGATAAAAAAAATATTGATTCATTTGAAATTTTAATATTTGACTCAAGATTGAAGAAAAAAATTTCCAAGTCCTATTTTGAAAAAAAAAAAAAAACACAGTAAGATGTTTATATTATACAAGTAACACTGCTCTGTCTGATTGTACAGATTCACTGACAATGTACAGAACAAGTAATATCTAATATATATAGTAATATATGCTTAATAAACATACATAGCAGAAGAAGAAAGCAAACAGCAAGTAATATAAATAGCAGATCCTCATTTATATTTCATGTTTCACTCTTGAATGTTTCAGCCTGTTTTCCAGCACATTGTTTTTTGTATTTTGCTGCTGCAAAAACTGCAATTTCCCCACGGTGGGATCAATAAAGTCTTATTATGTCTTATCTTATAACAGATGAGGGGATCATAACTTGACATAAAGGAGCATCCACCAGAGGATGAGTCTCTACAAAGATGAGTTATGACTCAATACTTCATGGTAAACGTCATGAGAAAACTGCCAATCCGTTCAAAAGGACTATTTCCCAACATAAAACCATAAATAATTGTTGTCTTTTCAGTGTCTGCTGTTAATAATATTAAGGAAAATTTCAAGGAATCAAGAGAAATTTGATTGTGTAAAGGCCAAGGATGGAAACCAGCGATGAATGTGTGGCATTAAAGTGTCATTCCATGAAGAACTATTATGTTCTCATGATGGATATAGTAACATGGGCTCTGGAGGACGCTGACAAACTGCCAAATATGACAAATACCATCCAGACAGTTAACAGTGAAAGGTGTAGAAGCAGCATCTGTGATGGTCTGAGGCTGCATCAGTGTCCACATGTCTGTCCTGCACATGAATGAAGGAACCACGGATGTGAAGGGAGAGATTTGGGATTTAAAGGAGTGATATTTTGCTCTTTTAAACGGAATTATACATTTTTAAACATATCCCTGTGGTCTACATAAACTGTAAATGCTATACTTCGGTCTGAATTCTTCATTTATTCAACTCCACAGGTCCATCTTCAACCCTATTTCTGAGATGACACCAAAAAGGTCGTTTTGAGCGCTGGCCCTTTAAATGCACATGAGCCACTTCAGGCCCCGCCCCCTCCAGGTTGTCGGCTGTACTGCTCTGTCCTGTTCAACCAACAACTAAACATTTTAGGTAATCAGCTCAAAGTTTGGACATATTTTCAGTATGGACTACAACCGCTGCTGCTGACAAACAATTATGGCGTACTTGAAGAAATGTTCGTAAGAAGGCTGGACCTTATATGTGCAAATATTGTGACGTAACTAGTTATAGACGTAACAAATTAAGAAGGAACTGAAACGAGTTGTAAAAATCCACTTCATTTCTGCCAAAATGAATAAGATAGCTTTGCAGCACCTGGAGGGTTCAATTTTTTTTTTTTTTTTTTAACTATTAGGGTCCAAAAATACACAAATAAATGAACCAAGGACTAATAAAAGTGAATTTAGTAAATATGACCCCTTTAACAGAGTCATATGCTGCCATCAAAGTGACATCTTTTGTCAGAAGTCTGTGGTTTCTTCATCAGGACGATGCCAGACCTCATTCTGGAACAGTTTGTCTTCACCGTCACAGAGTGATGGTGTTGGACTATCCCAGGGCTGTCAAACTCATTTTAGTTCAGGGGCCACATACAGCCTAATATGATCTAAAGTGGGCCGGACCAGTAAAATAATATAAATAATAGGATAAGAACTTATAAATAATGTAAACTCCAAAGTATTTTTCTATGTTTTTGAGTGAAAAAAGTCAAATTCCGTAATGAAAATGTTTACATCTACCAACCGTACTTGAACATAACATGAACAAATATGAACCTTAAAATTTTTTTTATCTGTTTTAATATGTCTGTTTCTGTTTTTATCTGCTGCATGTAAAGCGTCTTTGAGTTATATGAAAAATGCTATACAAATAAAATTTATTATTATTATTATTAAAATTCTCAAGAAAAATAAGTGTAATTTTAACAGTATTACGCCTTAGTTTATCATTTATACATATGCATCACAACTTACAGATCACAGTGGATCTTCAATTTCTATGCTCCATATATCTGGAACAAACTACCAGAAAATATCAGGTCTTCTGAGAGTCTGAGTTCTTTTAAGTCAAGGTTAAAGAGTCACCTGTTCACTGCTGCCTTTGACTAAAAGGCTTTTGACTTTTTAAATTTTATATTCTCTCTTGAAACTCTGCACTGCAACTCTTACTTTAATATGTGTATGTTCTTATTTATTTTACTTTATTATTTATTTATTTATTTTGGATTTTATGTTTTCTTACTTGCTGTTTTAATCACTTTTACATGTTTCTTTTATAATGTTTTAAATGTGTTTTTTTTTTCCCTGTCATTGTATTTCTTTGTGTTATAAGTCGTGATGTGCATTTACTGTTTATGTTTTTAGCTTTTACGTTTTATTGTTTTGTGATTGATTTTATATCTGTACAGCACTTTGATTGAAAGCGCTTTACAAATAAATTATTATTATTATCAATGTCCTGTGTGAAGCACTTTGAATTGCCTTGTTGCTGAAATGTGCTATACAAATAAACTTGCCTTGCCCTGCCTACAAATACACAAAACATTTCGTAAGAGGCAGAATATTGGTACAATTCCACATACTTCTCTTAAGAAATTTCAGGTTATTCACATTTTTTGTAAAAGGCTAGTCAGTACATGGAAACATTTTTGCGAAATTTTACTTTTTTTACACAACGAAGAGAAAAATTTGTAGTTTTCATTATTTATAGGTTATTATGATAGTATTTTACTGATCTGACCCACTTGAGATTGAATTGACCTAAAAGGATTCTAACATCCTTGACTGTTAATATCTTCAGTGTAATTTCTGCATTTCACAAATTCATCCCAGGGGCCAGATTGGACCCTTTGGCGGGCCAGATTTGGTCCCCGAGCCGCATGTTTGACACCTGTGGACTATCCTGTCTGCAGTCCACATCTGTCTACTGAAAATATATGGACATTGTGAAGAGGAGATCACACAACCATGGACTACTGACTGTTAATGCTTACAAAAGTGTAACAGTTAGTGTCCTCAGTTCCAGACGATTAAAAGTGTAATAAAAAGGAAAATCCATGGAACACGGTGGTAAACATGTCTTTGTCCCAACATTTGTGCATGCATGAATTTACAGAATACAATAAATTTGTTCAGTCAAAACACTGGACTCTTTTCTTTGTACTTTTGTCTGCTAAATAAAGGTTGCACAGACTTTAGTTTTTATTGTATTTTCACAGCTTTTGCAGACATGGGGTTTCAGGCAGTCTGGCATTCTGCATTGCTTTGAAATAATCGTTCTCCTATTATTCATCTTATTTATCCCTGCAGAGTCTGCACACATATAGCCATGATTTATTCTTAATATCTTTAAACGTGCATGCAAATTGTTTCTTTTTTTTAGATGTTCTTAACCCCTGGGTTTTAACAGATTTAGTATGGATATCTGGATTCCTGAAATTCAGGATTTCTCTACACTGAAAATGCCTCTCTTTTACCTCTATTTTAGGATGATTTTATAATTATACAAAGAAGGCCTACGACACATTTTGGCCATAAAACATCAATGAGATCTATAAGAGTAGACAGAGACTTTGTGAAATAAAATTTAATTCAACTGCTTATTTTGTGTTTTATTTCATCCCCCCTGATTTCTTGGGGGTATTCATCGATTTCATCTTATTCTTCTCTTATTTGCTTAGTTTTATGTTCCACGTCATTCCAGAGGATTATGCGAGTATGTTGGGGGTGTTGGGTGTTTACAGACTACAAAGAGGATGTCATTATTCAGAGTCTCAGCCCTTGAATGTCTGAATACTTGTTCTCATTACAGAAGGAGCCGATAGGAGCAGAAATAAGTGAAGTGAAACAGCTGACAGAACCGTCATCCATTCATCATTGGGCCTCAGCGGTGTGGAGGGGAAGAAATGAAAGGGAGCCTGAAAGACAGGCGGAAACAAAAACACATCATTCCTGCAGAGATTAAGATGGGGTGAGGTGAGGATTCTGAATGGGAATGGGAGCTGGTGCACTGTAAAAAAATAAAAAACAATAACAACAAAAAAACAGTAATATTCCGGCAGCAGGGGTGCTAAAAAATATTGGAAAATAATGGAAAATAACCATCTCATAAAAATACGTAATTTTCCATAATTAAAATACAGTTTTTTGCCCTAATTTACATGAGATTATGCTTTTTTTTTTTTTTTTTTTTTTTTTTTTTTTTTTTTTCTTTAATGTTTAATAAAGAATATTTACATGTATTTAAACAATCAAATTACCTATAAATATAAATAAATAATTTTCAATGAGACTAAGTTGTACAATCCATTGATAAAAACTGTATTTGGACAGTTTATCAGTGCTTATACATGCTATACATTCACAAAAATACATTTATTCAACATTTTGTTGTGAAACCTCCCATAATTACACAAGATATTGTCAATTAACAAACAAGTCTTGTTAAACTTACAGAACAAATACTTTTTTTACGGTGAATTGTCAGTAATTTCATCTCGTTTCATTGTTTGTTTGTTTTTACAGTATCAAACTTTAAATAAACAGTTTAGTCTCATAAATAGAAAAGAAATATGTGTGAAATTACGATTCATTTGCAAATGTATTTTAACTGTATTTTTCTGTGCAAAAAGAAAAAATGGAAATTTTATGGTTATTCACAGTTACAGTTTTTTCATGTTATTTTACGTTTGACATGTAAAATCACAGTCTATTTTTGTCATTTCATTGATATTTTCTTGTATCTTAAAAATGCAGGAAAAATCTGTAAAATAAACGGTTAAATTCTGTTAAATTACAGATTTTTTTTTTACAGTGTGGCATATGACAAATACCGCAGTGACAAACCTTGGCTCGGTCAACGTGCCATCTGTGTGTGGTCCGGCGTGGAAACGAAGGAGCTGAAAGTGCCTGGTTCACATGTCAGATTGTGATAGACTGTACCGGGTTATTTATTTTTAACACTGCTAATATCTACCCCTCATACATTTTGCATCACCACAGTGCCGGGAATGACGTAACAGGGTGGTCAAGAGTGGGGAGAGATAGAGGAAGAGTGAGATAAACATGGACAGTGTCAAAAAAAAAAAAAAAACAGCATCAGACAAGTAGCCGGAGTAAAAACACTGCAAGCAAGGTCAGAGGAAATTAAAAATAGAACAGGTCCACAAGCGTGCAGCCACATAAAGCCTTCTATGCACGTCAACAGCCCCAGAGATGAGTCAGAGAAAAGAGCATAAATCAGACTCTCGGTCCATCAGATCAGTGTGTGTTTTAGTCTAAATAATGGAGAAAGGTTTGAGACGAGCCCGGGCCCCTGGGCCTGGGTTTTCCGTCACAGACAGAGATGTTTGTCAGTGTTATGGAGCATCTGAGTGATAACCAGTGATTACCTTGACAGTCTAAAAAGGTTTGCCCCACTGATGGAGAACAGACATACTTTGTTTCCATGGTTACAGCCCGGGGAAAAGTTTGCAGACTATAGTGGATGCAGACATTGAGTGTATCACTTGTGTATGTACTCTACATATGCATAAGTTACATTAGTAATCAGAATGGTATAAAGCAGTGGTTTTCAACATTGGGGTCGGGACCCCACGTGGGGTCTGTTGAGCCGCATTATGTAATAAATTCCCATTATGTAATAAAGTTCAAAATGTAATAAGAATGTCACATCATCTTGTAATAAAGCCGCATTATGTAATAAACTGATGCATTTTGTAATAAACTACCTCAGTGCATATGTAGTAAATTTGTTCGCATTATGTAGTAAGTTATTACAATTTGAAAAATTTATAACAAAATGTACTTGAAATATTTTATTTTCATCTTTAAACTGTGTGGTTAAAGTTTTAATTACATTACCTGTAGCTCCTGAGACTAATTTCTTCTAAATTGCTCTGAAATTATATTAATTTTGATTGTTATTACATAATGAACCATGTTATTAAATTTTTTTTAATAAAATGTGTCAAGTGCATTTTGTAATAAATTTCTCAATATAATAATATTAATATTAATGTTAATATTAATGTAATATTATTTTTCACATTAAACCAAGAAGAAAATTTGGAGTCATTTTTATAGGTATATTTACTTGAGATCACATTGGTCTGTTTGTGGCCCCTGAACTAAAAGGAGTTCACATCCTTGACTGTTAATATCTTCAGTGTAAATTTTGCACTTTGCAAATTCATCCTACAGGCTGAACTGGAACCTTTGGTGGGCCAGTTTTGGCCCCCAGGCTACATGTTTGACATCCCTGACCTGAAGGGTTGGAGAAGTGGCTTATGACTGAGAGGTTGCTGGATCAATTCCCCAAACTGGAAGGGAAAATATTGGCTGATGTGACTTTGAGCAAGGCACTTAACCCCCCATTTGCTCCCCCAGGTGCCTGACATGGCAGCCCCCATTCCCAGTAGGCAATGAGTAGTGTGTTCCTGCCAAGGTTATAATAGTTTGGGATTTTTCATTATAGTTTAGTTTTATTTAGTTTTGACTTTTTTTCACTAATTCAGTTAGTTTTAATTTGTTTTAGAGCAGGTTTACTAGTTTTTATTAGTTTTCTTTTTTTTTTTCTAAATGCTTAGTTTTAGTTTAGTTTTAGTATTCATTTTAGTTTTGTCGTATCTTTTATCTTCCTCGCATTCAAATAAATCCCTGACAGGACTCTGCTGCTTTCTCCCAGCTTTAGTCTCCATTTTTAGAGGAAGAGTGGGAATCAGAAGACGACTGTAAACCACAAGTGATGAGAAGTGGCGAACCGTTAAATATCATATGGTGGCAGCAGCTAAAATTGCTTGAGGGAAATAAATCGATTTCATATCAATGCGACATTGACAAAGATGAAAACGAAGGGAATTTTATCCATAATTTTGATATGTTTAGTTAGTTTTATAAGCACACAATACAGTTTCAGTTAGTTTTCATTTTTTCTTTTAATTATTGTTTTGATTTATTTCAGTTAACGATAAATGTTTTTTCAATTCTAGTTTTTGTCATTTTGTTAGTTTTCGTTAACGATAATAACCTTGGTTCCTGCATGTTCAAGGGATGAGTGATGGATTCAGTGCAGTGGTTCAATTTTGGTGTATGTTGCATGTCCACATGTACAACATAATGTATACTGACAAATAGGCCTAATACAGATTCTACATATAATACACCATTAAGTCCCTTTCATATAACACATAGCTAATGTGTAGCCTGTCTGTCAGCAAGTTAGATAAATAGGAAGCTAGCAGTTGGTAGGTAACAGTGTCATGTTTATTTGGGTTGGATGATGAATTAAGATGTTTTTCATGATGTTTGTGGAATAAATTGCAAAGTAGGTTTCCAGCATAACCACATCCAAGTCAAGGCCAATATTAGTGAGTATGTAAAAAAACCAGAGTATTTCATATTCAGATTGAAGCTAGTTCCTAATACGTGTTTACGTTTACCATTATGTGCATACAGGGTGGGGAAGCAAAATTTACAATGAACATTTAGTTGTTTTTTCAGCAGGCACTACGTCAGTTGTTTTGAAACCAAACATATGATGTCATAATCATACCTAACACTATTATCCATACCTTTTCACAAACTTTGGCCCATATGAGTAATCAGGAAAGCAAACGTCAAAAGTTTGTGAATTGCTGAATGCACTCGTCACACCAAAGGAGATTTCAAAAATAGTTGGAGTGTCCATAAAGACTGTTTATAATGGAAAGAAGAGAATGACTATGAGCAAAACTATTACCAGAAAGTCTGGAAGATACTATTAGAAGAATGGGAGAAGTTGTCACCCCAATATTTGAGGAACACTTGCACAAGTTTCAGGAAGCGTGTGAAGGCAGTTATTAGAAAGAAGGAGGACACAAAGAATAAAAACATTTTCTATTATGTACATTTTCTTGTGGCAAATAAATTCTCATGACTTTCAATAAACTAATTGGTCATACACTGTCTTTCAATCCCTGCCTCAAAATGTTGTAAATTTTGCTTCCCCACCCTGTATTATGTAACATAACATACTGTATGTCTCAATTACTCAAAACTAAAAGTTGATTGATTAACACAGACGCAGACATTTTGATGCTCATGCCAGTTTACTGAGGGTTATGTAACTAAAACTGTGGCAACGGAAAAGCATGGTGGAGTCTGACAAATATATACATAATGTAGGAGATCTGAACAGATTAAGCCAGGCTGCAAAATGTCTGCAAAAACATGTGTAGGGTGAGACTGTTATTGTTGCAAATGTTGGCCCATTGGAGGGATAAAAGAGCCTGTAATGATCTGCAATTCTGGGTACAGACAGGCGCCTGTTGTCACGTGATTGAGTAAACAAGGGAAAACACTGCAAGACAGGAGGATAATGAGCCAGAAACTTTCTCATAAGGGTTGGTGCACAATGAGTATATGTGTGTGTTGATTTGGAATGTGGTAGTGTGATTGTATACCATAGTTTTAAATAGTAACAGAAGGAGAAAAAGCAGTTCAGAAATGTATGGTCATTTATATTTAATGACATGAGTGGAAAAAGCCCTGGAAGTTCTACCATCAGAGTGTATGTCTGAATACAGGTTTAGAAGAGATCAGGGACATAATTATGAGACTTTTCATTGCATGTCACAAAATCACTGGTTCCCAAACATGCTACTGTGAGCAGTTGATTCCTTCCGCGTTGTGTTTTGTTGTTAGTTGTGCATAAACCCAAGACACTGTGATCCATGCAGAGGCAATCTCCATTTATTAACAGGGAATAAAACAGTTTGCAGGGATGCTAATTTGTGCCATGGACCCAGATCTATCGTGAAACAAAAATATTGTGTCAATACCGTGTGGGAAAGACAACAAAACCAACACTTAATGACAATAAAGAAATAATACTGTTCAATATCAATATAAATACAATTTAATAAACATGGATGACATAAATAATAAGAATATTAGCAAATAAATGTACAAATGCAGGGGATGTGACAGTATGGACACTGACCTCTCCCCAGAAACAATATACAAAAGGGGAGGGGCTATGGACACGCAGGGGATTTATACATGAACACTACTCAGGGACACATGAAGAAGAGGTGGGTGTGGCTGGAGGACTAACACCCTAACCCACAGGTGTCAAACATGCGGCCCAGGGGCCAAAACCGGCCCACTACAGGTTCCAATCCAGCCCGCGAGATGAATTCGCGAAGTGCAAGTTAGGGCATCAAACTCAAAATAATATCATAACAACCTATAATAATGACAACACCATTTTTTTTCTCTTTGATTTAGTGCAAAAAACATTAAATTATGAAAATCTTTACGTTAACAAACTATCCTTTAACTATAAAATGTGAATAACCTACAACGTCTGAAGTAAATTAAGTGCAATTTTAACAATATTTTGCTTGTTACTGAATGTTTTGTGCCTTTGTAGATCTGCTCTGTGATGCATATGTATAAATGATAAGTCAAGGCAGAATATTGATAAAATTGTGTTTATATTTCTTAACAAATTTCTTTTTTTTTTCAGGTTATTCACATCCTTTTTGTTTGGATAGTTTGTAAATGTAAATATTGGCATAATTGAATGTTATTTTTTGTGCCAAAATAATTTAGTCATTTATTGGTTATTATGCTATTATTGTACTGGTCCGGCCCACTTCAGATTAAATTGGGCTGAATGTGACCCCCGGAAGAAAATGAGTTTGACACCCTGTTGAGCCGCATTATGTAATAAATTCCCATTATGTAATAAAAGTTCAAAATGTAATAAGAATGTCACGTCGTCTTGTAATACAACTGCATTATGTAATAAACTGATGGATTTTGTAATAAACTACCTCAATGCATTATGTAGTGCATTTTTTCGCATTACGTAGTAAGTTATTACAATTTGAGAAATTTATTACAAAATGCACTTGACACATTTTATTTTCATCTTTAAACTGTGTGGTTAAAGTTCTGATTACATTACCTGTAGCTCCTATGACTAATTTCTTGTAAATTACTCTGAAAATATATTAATTTGGATTGTTATTACATAATGAACCATGTCATTACATTTTTTTAAAAATAAAATGTGTCAAGTGCATTTTGTAATAAATTTCTCAATTGTAATAAATTACATAATGTGACAAAATTTACTACATAATGCATTGAGGTAGTTTATTACAAAATGCGTCAGTTTATTACATAATGTGGCTTTTTACAAGATGACGTGACATTCTTATTACATATTGAACTTTTATTACATAATGGGAATTTATTACATAATGCGGCTCAACACACCCCTGCTCTAAACAGACTGTACAATAAGCAAGACACCAGGTATGTTTAACTATGAATGGAAAACGACAATTTAAACCCAATTTTGTGTAATTATTACAATGATTTATATTGAACGAGTTACACTACTCTGTCTTCTCTCCCAAGCATGGCAAAGAAAACCCACAACTAAAAAAGTCCCCTACAAAAGATATATACATCATTTGTCTACATTTAGGCACAAATTAGTGAGGAAAAAATGGAATGTAGTCTTTGTTACCTGTACAGATTGGAGGAGGGGAGAACAGTACAAAAGAATTTGCTGAGCTCAGAAATTGTGCATGTTTTTAAAGGTGTAATATTTAGTGTGATGTGGTGGTGAAGGTGAATCATGACTCTCACTAAGCATCATTCTGCCTTCACCTGACCCTGATGCATGGTGGCCATTAAAAACACAGTAAATGCTGTGTATGGGATTTTCTTTTGGGTAAAAAAAAAACTTTCTCGGTTTTGCATACATTGTTTTGTCTATCAGAAGTACAGTATCTTAAATTTTGAGCAAATTGTCCTAATTTTTTGAGTTAGTTTCAGATGATAATGAGTGGCCTTTAAAAACACAGTAGTCCCTTGTTAATGTCAGTTTTTTTTTTTTTTTTAATTTTGTTTCTTCTTTCTAGATTCCAGGCTTTTAGTTAAGGTATATTTAGATCAAATGAGCTGTTTACATGACCATAAAAATCCAATAACTGGGCCTAATCAGATATTTGTAATAATCAGATCTGACGCATTTAAATGCACTTCAGAAATATGATCACTGAAAAACCCTGGTTTAGACGTTTCAGTCCATTATTGGATTTTGTTTTGGAGTATTCACATACGTAGTGACAGTAGACTCAAACTGCCTGTTGTTGTCACTTCTGTTTTCTCTGATTTAATTTAGTTTTTACACATGCACAGATGTAAAGGAACTAACTAAACCAGATTAACACGTATACATGCATGAAGACTCCATTTTCCCATAATCAGATTACTACCTTTATCTGAGAAAGCCTATCAGATTATACTGTTTATATGATCACTTGAATAATCTGATAACTCCAGAAATCAGATAATGATCGGAGTATTAGTGTGCATGTAAATGGGCTCATTGAACGTGAGTTTAATACAAGTTGATGTTGGATGTAACTCACTATAAAATGAGACAAAGAGAGGAGGTCTGTTCTGAGCTACTGGAGAAACATGGTGGAGAGACACTATGAAGGCAACCCACTTCTATAAATACACCTCATTCTGTGGGAATAAAAACTGATTATTGACTCATGAAAACAAACTGTATACAATAAATTCCCTTACAAAAATGAGATCCTTTAAATTTGTGTACATCTTACACATTGGACCTTTAAATACAGTGCCAGTAACCCTGTTCTGAATACTTTAAACAGGGATGATGAAGCTGTTCCTATGCTATTAATAATGAAGCATAGAATGATAGATAGAACGATAGATAGAACGATAGAACGATAGATAGATAGAACGATAGATAGAACGATAGAACAATAGATAGAACGATAAACAATGATAGAACGATAGAACGATATAGATAGATAGATAGATAGATAGATAGATAGATAGATAGATATAGATAGATAGATAGATAGATAGATAGATAGATATAGATAGATAGATAGATAGATAGATAGATAGATAGATAGATATAGATAGATAGATAGATAGATAGATAGATAGATCGATCTATCGATAGATAGATGGATAGAACGATAGATAGATAGATAGAACGATAGATAGAACGATAGATAGATGATAGATAGATAGAACGATAGATAGAACGATAGATAGAACGATAGAACGATAGATAGATCGATAGATAGATAGATCGATAGATAGACGATAGATAGATAGAACGATAGAACGATAGAACGATAGATAGAACGATAGAGATATAGAACGATAGGATAGATAGAACGATAGATATAGAATAGATAGATAGATATATAGATAGATAGATAGATAGATATAGATAGACGATAGATAGACGATAGAACGATAGATATCGATAGATAGATAGATCGATAGATAGAACGATAGATAGACGATAGAACGATAGAACGAGAACGATAGATAGAACGATAGAACGATAGATAGAACGATAGATAGAACGATAGATAGAACGATAGATAGATAGAACGATAGAATAGAACGATAGAACTATAGATAGATAGATAGATAGATAGATAGATAGATATAGATAGATAGATAGATAGATAGTAGATAGATAGATAGATAGATATAGAACGATAGATACGATAGAACGATAGAACGATAGAACGATAGAACGATAGAACGATAGATAGATAGATAGATAGAACGATAGATAGATAGAACGATAGATAGAACGATAGATAGAACGATAGATAGATAGATAGATAGATAGATAGATAGATAGATAGATAGATAGTAGATAGATAGATAGATAGATAGATAGATAGATAGATAGATAGATAGATAGATAGATAGATAGATAGATAGATAGATAGATATAGGCTTCATTACAGACTCATGGTCCACATTAATAAACAAACAGATAAATACAAACACAATAAAAAACACAAAACCCTCTATACTTTCCAGAGGCAGTCATACCAGTGTTTCCAGAACAGATGTGTAACGTACAGCACTACATGCAAGATTTGTCAGCAATAAAATTACAGTATTTTCCGATTGATTGAGATGACACATAAATGTAAACACCAGATTTCTCAACACAGCACAATGAATTTACATGATAAGACATAAACAGTTCACTGGCACTGGTCCATGTGGGCATAGACATGTCCATGAGTGTCTGATGGTACTGCAGAAGACAGAGGAAACAAAGCCTCTTCAGACATGACCAAACTCCCTGCTGACCGTTGTTGTCACTCTACTTGTTCTTTTATTTTTATTTATTTGACCTTTATTTAACCAGGTAAATCAATTGAGAATCAATTCTCTTTTCCAACGACGTCCTTATGTTCGACCTGGTTAATATGCTTATCTTTTTGCAGCCCTTTTCTTCCATGTTTGTCGAATGCAGAACCTGAGCTTAATGTACTTTGACTGCTTCACTACGACTGATGTGAGTGCATTAGTTAAACATGTAACCTGATTCCTTGATTGGAAGCATCATATCTGACCTGTTTCATCTCCACAGGATAACACTGAATCCTGATTTAGACTCAAGGAGCAAATGAGAGGAGACGCTGGCAGTAAATCACTGAGGTCTTGTTTGTGTTTTGCTCTTCTGCAAGGCCTTTAACCGCACATATCTCCAGAGGATTGTTTAGTTAAGGTGGAGAATGGTTCCATTAATACTATTTTATACATATACTTTATATGTTTCTCATGAAAAGCATTGTTCTCTTTCAGTTATTAATACAAAATATAAGTAGTGAATTATTTTATGACCTTTCATAACCAAAGCACTTATATACAGTACTTTGCCAATAATAATAATAATAATAATAATAATAATAATAATAATAATAATGATAATAACGATAATAATAATCATCATCATCTTAAAAACATTTAATAATCACCAGCAGTGAGCAAATTATTTCACTGGATATTTACTATGATACTCCAGCTGCAATAAATTGCTTAACCTTAACTGATGCAGTGAGTAACTCCTAATTTGATAAACAACCATCAGTTTGACAGAACATAAAGATTGGAATGTTTTGTGGTCTGATGAGTCCAGACTGACCTGTTCCAAAGTGATGGAGGTATCAGGGTGAGAACACAGGCATATGAAGTGGTTACCCATCATGCCTAGTGCATACAGTACAAGCCTGTGGGGGCAGTGTTGCTTCATGTGTTGATAAACTGCAGTCAGATGACCACCTGAACATACTGAATGACCAGGGAACATCAGTGGATTATGTTCCTTCCCTGATGACACGGACATGTTCCAAGACGACAACACCAGGATTCATCAGGATCAGATTACGACAGAGTGGTTCAGGGAGCACAGAGTCCAGACCTGAACCCCACTGAGAACCTTTGGGATGTGGTGGAGAAGACTTGACACTCTTGGTGAAACATTAATGCAACTATGGACAGAAATAATGTGGTCGCGACTAAATGATGTGTGTGTGATTTTCTTTTGGGTGAGCAGTGTATATAGTTGGAAAAAAAAAAAACTTTCTAAATAATATGTGCATTATTATGTAGGAGGAAGTTATATTTTACAAACATTTGTCTGTCAGGAGAAGAGCATCCAACATTTTTAATAAACTGTCCTGAATTTTTGAATCACTTTCTGATAATATTTAGGTCAAAGGTCAAGGACAAAACAACTGACCGAAATTTACCAAATCTTAATTTGTTATGTTTGGTTATCTTATGCTAAACGATTTCTATACAATTTACCACATACATATACAATCTGTGCGTTTACATGACAACTTTATTCCTGGTTTAATCTGAAATAAACATTAGATCCTATTTCAGATGACCATGTAAACACCTTATTCCAGTTGAAAAAGAAAAGTTCAGAATAAATTTAAATCCGAATAAAGTCACTGGTTTAATCCCCTTTTAATTCGAACTAAATTATTCCTCGGACATGTAAACCCTTTATTCCGTTTGGACTTTATTTCCTTCCATTCTGCACATGCTCGTTGTCTTGTCCTGTTGCGATGACGCACACATTCTGCGCTGCGGAAGAATATGCACTATGTCTTACCAAACCGTTTCCAGTGGGCTATTCTGATGGGATTCTACCAGCCTCTAAACGGAAAGGAAGAGTTCATCACCTGTTTTTTTATTCATTCATTGTCATGCACTAATGAGTTCAATAGGTGAGCAAATCAGTTTGCACTGCAGTGCAACCGACTGCCTTGTTCTCGCAGCCCTTACGTTAGCTTAGCCTAGCCTAGCTTAGCATAATCGCTTCATTCCTATGGTCAGACGTAGCAGGCTTTTATAGGTGATTTGTTGTATTTTATGAGTGATTTTGTGAAATTCAGTTCTCCCTAATCATTACTTTAGTCCGTTGGGGTCAATATGATCACAAATTGAGGCTCAAATCATGGCGATGTGACTTACTGCAGGAATAAAATCTTGGAAAATAAAAACTAATGCAAAGCTAACACGGTAAGCAAGCTAATTTAGCGCATGCCTCCCTTCCAACGAAAAGATTTTCCAACTTCCGTCAACACAACATTCCCAAGATTGTATGAGTGCAGTAAGTCGCGGATCTAAAGAAATAATTAGGGAGAATCAGATTTCACAAAATCACTTACAAAAGACAACAAAATACCTTTAAAAAACTGGCTATGTGTGACCATGGAAATGCAGTGACTATGCTAAGCTAAGCTAACAGAAGGGCTGCGAGAACAAGGCAATGTGAGCACTGCAGCACGAACCCTTCTGCTCACTTATCTACCTCATTAATACCTCATGTAAACCTTTATTCGGGTTTACATTTCCATGTAAACAGAAGAGAAAATACTTTAGTTCCGAATTAATTTCTTCTGGCAAAATAAATCAGATTTAAAAAACATCATGTAACCGTACCCAATGTGAAGGTCTACTTGGACCTTGTAAGGTCAGAGTCAAGGCCTCAGTGGACAATTTTCTTAAAAAAAAATCAATATATCTCAAGATTTTGTGGCATAGATTTAACTGAGCATTGTCTTCCAGAATGCAGAATAAAATCTTGAGTGAATTTGCATACATCTGCATAGTCAGGATCGGTAAGTGGCAGAGCTCAGAGTTTAGGTTTGAGTTGCATTCGGGGACTGAGCTGCACTTGTGGACGTTTGTCTTCTGTTACAGACGGTGGTGTGTTGTGTGGAATTTAGCTGCCACAGAGGAGGGTGGTGTTCTCTTTCTGGTTCAATACACACATGAACTTCTCCAAAGTATTTATCGAAACAAAAGAAAAGACTGAAAGAACATTTTGTATAATTTTTCCTACGATAAAGGATGAGTAGTTTACTGTCCACATGCCACCTGTGGAATGTCTGATCCCACCAGACATTACAGGACAATAATGTCTGAATATCTGTGTGTTTGTTTGTGAAATAACCCTGAGGGGAGGATCTGGCTGCAGCTTTTATGGTGAAGACGTGCTGTTGCTATGGCAAACAACATCGCATCCATCAGATGAAACACTGCTGATACATTTGTGTGCATGAGAGTGTGTGTGTGTTTGTATGTGTGTGTGTGCTACTTTTTTAGTCTATTATCAAGATATGAAAGATGGACAGAAGAAAATTTTTTATTGTTCTCTTATATTGTTTTTTGTTCTCAAACACACACACACACACACACACAATGCAAGTGTTTGATATCCACTAATGACTCTCAAGTGAGACTAATATTATGAGCTGGAGCCGCTGCATTCCTTTTTTTCCTTCTGTTTCTCTGGCACAATCAGGCCACAGTGTGTGAGAGTGAGTAATGTGAGCACATCCAGACTCTGTAATTGAGTTTGTGCATGTCCAATTCAAGCCCAAGGACCACATGGAGACAAATGGCATGGGAGTACACACCCCTTTTTTTTCTCTCTTTCATGTCAGAGAGGGAAACTGGGTGATATGATGTAACGTAACTCTGGGACAAAGCTGCACAGGAATATGTTTGACCAACTTCTGTCTCTTTTCTCCTAAGTGCTTGTATCTAATCCAGGTGTCACGCAGTTGCATCTCCTTTAGACAAACTATGATAAGCAGATGTAAATACTGGGGTAACCTTCTACCTGTAACAATGGATGTGACATTTTTAAGACCAATTACAAACAGAGGCTTAAGGCAAACCACATCTGTGGGAACTTTTTAACCTATATAATGCATTACCCTTTTTTTTTTTTTGTTTTTAAATGTTTGCTTTTTCTATGGACTATGGATATAAATCAACAATTTGTTGTTAATAATGCAGCATACTTCTTGCATCTGGTATTCCTTTTATACAGTTGTTCATCACAGTCTTTATTAAGTGAAGATATTTCTAATATGTTTTGGTTCTGCAATGCATTTTTTCCTTATTTACCTGATACTGACTCACAAAATACAAACAAAACATCATTACATGCCCAGCCAAATTAGGCTACTAATCTCTTTAATAAGTGAACCAAAACAGTCAGAAACACTATTAATATCTCTGAAGTCAGACATTAATTACTGTAACACTGTATTTTCCACTGGCCTCATGTAACACATTCCACCTCATTAACATGCAGTCCAAGGTTTTTAGTGCATTATCTGAATATGTTATAATAATGTTACTAAAGTGTCACTAATTTTTGTCTGTGGTTTTCTCATTTTCCTGTTGTCATGTCCTAAACAGTAGGTGAACTGAAGAAGGGGTGAGCTTCTCAGCACGCGTGCGCGTCCCCGCCAGGGTGGTGTTGGCGGGCTCTTGCGGTCCCTCCCTTCCTCTCCGCTCGCCCCCTGAAGCGCGCGTCCGCCGCGGCCCGCTGTGTCCGCCAGGGGGCAGCTGTGTCTCGGTCTGAGGCTGCGCCGCTCCCGCTGCATCACAGAGAGGAAAATACCACCAGATGGCGGTTTAGGATTGCTGCTCTTCTCTGAAGGCGCGGTTCCGTTCGCACGGCCAATTTTCAATATTAAAATACGCACAATATTAAAACAAAATCGATTTATTATTTCGAAAGGTGATAATCGATTCGGCGATGGTCGTTAAAGGTGAGTGGCTTGTGTTTTTATGGTGTTTTGTGCGGTGGGAAGGCAGACGGAGCACAGATTAAGATGGTGGACACAGACAGGGAAGGCTGGTTGGATGGGGGATGGGCGCTAGCGGCTAACGGAGGTGAATGTGCTTTCTCTCTCTTCCTCAGTTACATTATAGCCTAGCGGAGCCATTAGCTTCCGAGCTAGCCCCAAAATTTCGGCAAGACAACTTGCTAGAAGGGCAAGTGGTTGCCGCAGCGCCGGCCCGTTCGCCACCCATTACTATCCGGTGCTGGAGTTTGGCTTGTCAACAAATAAAGAGCCATGCGGTGTGACGTGTTTTCTTGCTCTTTGCAAGGCAGGATTCAGAGCATCACCTTCTCTCATTTGCACAGCCGTATTATGATTGAATAGTATTGCCCTCCTGCCGAGCGCTGCTTTCTTTGCTTTGACATCCGCTCAAATGCCACGTTGTTGTTGACTTTGACATCAAACCGTTGCTTTTTGTATACTGAGAGCTACACAATATGTGACATATTCTTAGTTGCTACTTTTCCCCGTGTCAACATCAGCATCCCCAGCTCCCTCTTGTCTTCAAGTTTCCAGAGTAGTAGTGACTTTTCGCACGGCTAATAAACATGTTGCTTATTTTGTGAATGGCGACACGTGCATGTTTTTTTAGTTCACCGTTCCTTGTTGGACTCTTGCATGTTTAACAACATTATTATGGCGCTCCTCTCCCCTTCCCGCCCCCTTCTGTGCGGGAAGCAGGCAACACTGAGCGGGGAAACATGAGTCACATTAGGGGGGATGGGCTCCAGCAGCCATCCCTCTAAGTTTATATGAGCTCCAGTCCAGGCTGTCCGTCCCCTCCCACCCTGACCTGTGTTCAGCACACCCTGTGGGCTGTGTACTTAGGGGTAGTTGATAGTGGGTCAGAGTGCCTGCAGGCAGTGCGCATGAATCTCAGATTGTTACATAACTGCTTTGTTTACAGTCAGCCATGTGATTTTTCATCCAGGCTGTTTTGGATCGCTATCTGCAGCCTGCTTGGCTGCCAACTTGTCTTCCATTATCACTCTGTCACTCATTGTACTTCTCTAATGTTTAGCACTTCTTGTTTCAAATTGTAAGAATATTATAAATGTTTTATTAGCCTGTGTTAAAGCTTAAAACTGTAGGAATAGTTCATCCTATGGTTCTGTTCACATTTATTTGCAACAAATGGATGCTGACAATATGAGTGATTGTTATTGAGGTGAAATTCTTTTTTGTTTTGTTTGTTTTTGTATGTAATGTTTTTGCAGGTTCTTCCTGGTAGTTTTCCAAGTTCAGCTGGACTGGTTTTTGCTCCACAGTCCAGTTGAACTTCCAAAACTCTCAGGAATAACAATAACCTGGACATATGACAATTTACACAGACATTTCTGCAGGTTATTTTTAATGATTATTTTTAATGCCCTTGGGAATAAGCAGGATCCATAATACATGGGATCAATGTCCATTGTTACAACATATTTGCTATGTTGCATACATAGACATTATCTCTGAACATGCTGTAACAATATTTATTGTAATGATTTCTGTTTGGATAAGCCCATGTGATCCTTTTCATCTTTAGTTTTCCAGCGTAGTTGTTATGTTCCACTATGCACATTGTGTTTGGCAACACCAGTGACTTAAGACAAATACTGTGTGTCTGAGGTCAAGGGAAGCAGTGCCATGAGATTTTGCTGAAAAGGAATGGTTAATGGTTTCTAGGGGTAGATAAGGAGAGTGGTACCGTAATGTAATTCATCTATTAGTCAACACCTGATTAACTTGAAAACAAGATTAAAGCTAGCTTGGTTCTTTCTGAGGCTAACTAAATTTGTGCATGTTGCTAGGAAACTACAGGAAATAGTGCTTGCAAATTCATCTCTCAAATGGCAAATTACCACTTTTACACTTCACCATTCTACAAATGAATCAAACAAGCTGTAGCACATTAATCAGCAAGCTTTAATGTTACTCACAAATGTTAGAAACAGTCCATGCTAGCTGTTTCCTTCTTTCTCCAGTGTGTCTGTAAGGCTTAGATAACCAGATGCTGTTATGAAGCACATATTTTAATTTTTGACAGCAATATAAATGCGCTTGTTAAAATGAGAAAGATGAATATTTCCCCAAATTAATAATTTTACTTAAACTTGTCTTCCCTTATTTTTCGCACTGTGCCACCTTTACCTCCACATATAACTGCGTAATGTCCAGTTAGAGCTGACATGATTCAGTATTCAACAAGATAGTAAAACATTGGTGAGAACAAACATTTCTTCTACAGTTTATTAAAATCTCACAGCTAATCAGTTTTCTTTCATTATTTTCATCCTGTAGTTTTGTTGCATTACTCTGAAATGCCTAGATTATATACAGAGATGTGGAAATGGGTTTCTGCATGTAGATGGTCAACACAACAGGAGAGCATTCTAATCCACTATCATGTACAGGCAAGAAGAAAACCACCGATTTGCATAATTTCCACACCTCTATTTGGGGAATACACTAAAGTAAGATATACGACATACTTTAAACATTGGAGTAAACCAATCTCAAGTTTCCTATGAGTGGCTCTTTGGCTGATATGAAGCCTGTCAGAACTTAAACCTTTACATAACATTTAGGAAGTGAATCTTTTGGTGGTTTGCACTGATTCTTCCCATAATTGGACCTGAGAACCTGATACTGATACTTTATGTGTAGTGTTGATTAATACTGTTGTTACTGTCATTTAAAAGTAACAAATGGTTTCCAAAAATGTGATACAAGATTGATTGATAGGCAGGTTCTGTAAAGATTCTTACCCCTCCCCCTGAAGGGGAGGCAAGGGGTTTTGTTTTTGGTTTGGTTTGTTTGTTTCTTTGTTTGTTAACACTCTAGGAGCAAGACTATTCATTGAATTCATGCCAAATTCTGTTTATAGATTGCCAGTGACCCAGAATATATCTGATTACATTCTGGGAAAAGTAGGTCAAAGTTATTATTATTATTATTTTTTTTTAAATACATTTTTCAAATCTTTTTTTTTCCCCATTTACTTATAATAGGCAAAATTTCACGTCTGTAGCAGCAAAACTATTGGTTGAATTCATACCAAATTGGGTCTATAGATTGTCAATGACCCAGAATAGACCTGATTACATTTTGGGAAAAATAAGTCAAAGTTCAAATTTTTTATGAATTTTTAAAATCTTTTTTTGTCTCCCATTTACTTATAATGAGCAGAATTTCAAACGTCTACAAAACAATCAATTTTGTTTCAATTTATTTCAAACTTGGCACACATATAGATGTAATTGATATGATGACATCAGTTGGATCCATGCCAAAATAAGCTGCAATACGTGCGAGGGGAGGGGTTTGTTGTGTCTGTCACCACTTGTATTAAGATTTATATTAAGCTTATAAGACATGTCCATATGGTTCATAGTAAATTAATGAACTTCAATGGAAACGTCAAGTGTGCTTTCTCAGATTAAAACATAGCTGCAGTATACAAGTAATATATAAACAATGATTAAAAGAAGACTGACGTAGCCAATGTTGGTAGTGTTTTCTTTCTGTCATATTTTGAGAAGCTGCAAGGGCTAGAAAACAGCACAAACAGGAAATATTGCTCTTTCTATAGTCAACTTCTTGAATAGAGGTCACCATGTAATAGGCTCTGACAAATGTCAAACCCATTACATAATCTGCAAAGCTGTGTCATTATAAGCATATGGCTGTAACAAAAAGCACACAGCAGCTGAGCGCCAAAGGCCTGTGGCTCAGCAACTATTAAATGGCTTAATCTAGATCTGTGCTTTACAATTCAATGTCATGTGTACGGCAATATGCTTTACAGTACTGTAATGTTTAAAAAAAAAACACTGAGATATATAATGAGGAAGAAACTCAACCCACATTAGAGCATAGTTATCTTCATTAAACTATGTAATGAACATATTTAACTTGAATTTGTTTAACAGAACCTTTTCAGCCTCGCCAGTATGGAAACAGATCAGATGCTTCCTTCGTTTGTTTTGATAGCATTGCTTTGTAATTTCCTGTTGAGTAATTCTCTGCGTTGCTGCCGTCAGATCTGTTAACCCTGCGTTCTATGTCAGGGCAACTCAGGTCAGGACAGAAATGTGGTGAGCCTGTGAATGGCATGCTGCTGACATGAGATTCAGCTGTGTTTGTATGACGTCTCTTTCAGACATATAAAATTGAGAATTGGGTAAAGAGTGTGATTTGAGTGTATCTGCTTGGTTATAAAGAAAAATGCATCATTGATCACTTCGGAGTATGCATTTGTTTTAAACTTTGTAGCATGTTTCATTGTGTCACAAAATCCAAAATGTCACCATATACACAATAGACGTTTAAATATAGCCTTTTACATTTATATAATTGCACAGGGTGACAATGCAATCCATTAAACGTGCAGCTCTAGTCGGAACAATGGAGTGCAAATTGCTTCTGAAAATGCAAATCTAACACTGAAAATCAAGCTGCACACTCCTTATTTCTAAAGACTTAACTCCTGTTGTATCAGTCTGGAGTTTCTGTGGTTTTATGTCACGTTGGTTACAGTTTCAGGATAAAGTGTAGATTCGCTGTGCACACATGCATGGCATTATTCCATTATATTCTCATTACACAGATATTAGAGAGGTTAAAGCTATTGGATCTGACCTTTTTAATGCTGGCACACTTGCACAGAAAAGCCACAGGCACCGTTAAAGTCAAATGTTGACTGGAAATGGCACACCGTATAGGCTGATCATCAGAGATTTAATGCCAAATTTGGAGGAACATTGCACTAAAAATAATGCATACCTTCTATGCTTTAAAGTCATTATGAGCGTGGCAGGGTCTCATCTCCTTGGCATCGTATGACAGAGTGAAACCGCTGGTGGTTTGCTAATATGAACCATGTCTAAGATGTTTGAAGTCACTAGGCTGATTGGAAATGATAGAAGTTATTTTCGAGTATCATGCGGGAGGCAAAGTGTGGATAGAGCTGTCAGGCTGAGCGGTAATGAGACTCCGTGTGTCATGTCACGTGTGCGTTTCAGGGGTTTGTGATCTCTCTCTGGTATACCTGCACAGCTCTGTGGTTGCTAGACTGTGAAAGCTGCTTTTTATGTGCACAAGTGCTGGGTTTTCCCCAGGTTTCTATGGGGTTTAGATACTCTGGTTGCCATGGGGTTTAAGAGTCAGTCTTTGAGAAAATGTTATTTAACTGAGAACTGCATTTTCACACATTTTTAAACTATAATCATAACAGTATGTATTTAAAAGAACACATTTTGCAGATTTTTACAAACAAGGTAAATGGTTAGGCTTACTGTAATCTGTCAAATGTTTGTGAATGAATACACTGCATATATTAGAATTAATTTCCAGTTTTAATATAACTAAATACTGTTTGTTCATTAGTTTACAGCAGTAAAGTCACTATATACACTCAATAACATTTCAAATATCGGGACAAATCTGAATCATAAGTAAACTAAGTAACATTCCAAGCCATAAGTGACAGGAAAATCATGGTAGGGAACTCTCAGCATTGTTTTCTCCTTTTCATTTGCCTGAGATCCTGTGAGAAAAACGATTAGGCAGTGCAGCTGTGTGCTGTAATGGCAGGGAAAACCCTGAAGTGTGTTTGCAGATACAGGCAGGCAATGACCAGTACTACAAGTCAGCTCATTACTGTTCTGGAGCTGTCTGCTAGCTGCTAGAAAACACCATTCTTATCACTGACTGATACTCAGAGGCACTTCAGATATGAAAAATGAAATTTAGTTTTTCCCAAAGTCAAACATGATGTCTGTAAATGTCTTGTTTGGTTCACAAAATTAAGATGTTGACTGTCATAGAGGAGGAAGAAACATGACGCTTAGGTGGGAATCAGGGAATGTACTCAAACCAAAGCTGGGGGATTGGTTTTAAGCCAGTTCAGTTTTAAAAGATATAAACACTTAATAAAATGAAGCACCAGTGTTGGGTAATGCCTGATAAACCATATTTACAAAAAATTAATTACAATAAACAGGTTGCATAGTGAAAATTGTTAATCAAGAAACTTCTCTAAAGGACAAACTAATTTTACACGCCTCAAAATTCGCAAAATTCATTTGTTAACATGGCTGCCACTTCATTTAACAACTGTTCAATTTGCTGCACCTCTAAACTTGACATCAATGCTTTGTACTGTTGTTGTAATCAAGTTATTTGTCCATAAGGTCTTGAAAATCTATAGCGTCAAAATGAGGCCAGATAACATTGTACACGCATGTGAAGTATTGTAAGCGCAAGGGAAGTTTTGTAAACCAAAAATGTATATTTCTTTTTAAAATGCACCCACAAAACTTATTTTGCTCCCACAAACCTGTTTTTTTGTTTTGTTTTGTTTTCACAAAATGCTTTCGTTGTTTACAAAACTTTGTCTGCATTTACAAAACTTTTCTGTGTTTACAAAACATTCTGGCCTCTTTTTTATGTGGGGGCATGGTTAGATGAGTGGGGTGTCCAGGCCTGCTTTAGACAAGAGGCAATATTAGTGGTGATGGACAGACATCGTCTCATTCACCACAATGGAGCGATTGTGTAGTACCACCATAATGTGTAACTCGGAACTAAGCCTGGCACCAAGCTCCAGGCCCCGGCTTTGCCACATTGTGCCCTGCACCAAGCCATGCTCCAAGATCTGGTTCACAGCTGGTTCGGAGTAAGGCTCTCCATCAGCTCCCAGTTATGTTTAACATGACTGGAACTCGGGGCTCTGAGCCGACAGCACCATGCACGTCATGGAGAGCCAAACTCAGAACTGGATCCGAGGTTCATTCAATTTACTCAGACACTGCTGTGTGCACAGCCGGACTCTGTTTCCAGCTGTGAGTCGTAGCTTGGAGCTTGGAGCACCGCTTGATGCGGGCCACGATATGGCGAAGATGGGGCTTGAAGCTTGGTGCCAGGCTTGGTTCCGAGTTACACATTACGGTGGTACTTCGCAATTGCTCCATTGTAGTGAACGAGGTGATGTCTGTCCATCACCACTAATATTGCTTCCTGTCTAGACACGCCTCTCATCTAATCACACCCCCACGTCAAAACAAGCCACAAAAGTTTTGTAACCGCAAAACAAGCGCAAGCATTATGTAAAAGCAAAAAAATGGGTTTGTGGGAGCAAAAAAAGTTTTGTAGGTGTATTTTTAAAAAGAAATGTATATTTTTGTGCTTACAATACTTGACGTACATGTACAATGTTATCTGGCCTCATCTTGACAACATAAAAATCTGTCTTCCAACATTCATCCAGTACTTTCAAGACACAACAGGATTTTGGTGTCTCCCTCTGACTCAAACTTAACAAGTAGATCATGCATTGGCATAGGTGTACATTTTTATTGAGTCTTTCTCTGTCAAAATAAGGCTTAAAGTCTTATTTTTGTCCTTTTTTCACATCTTTTGTGTTGTTTTCATATTGATGCATCTTTTACATATTTTTTGTCTTTATATTTTCTTTAATGTCATTGTCCTTGACTTTTCTCTGTATTATAATTTTTATCTTCACCTGTTATGTCTTGTCCATGTTATTTGTCCATTTTGTTCTTGTTGCCTCTAACATTTTCTCCTCTGCATTTCTCATGGTTTTGCTGAGGCCATCGTGTGACAACCCTCTTCTGCTATTTTAATGTGGGAAAATTAAATCCTATCATGTTATTGCTACGTTCTTCTTCCAATAAAAACTTATTTAACTTACTAATATGTTTGGGTCCTGGAAACAGCTTGATCAAGCAATGATCACAGCTTAGTTGCTGTGGAATTTTTAAGTTCTTGTTTTCTAAAACCTGATGAGAACCAGTGTGCAGAGCAGCTACAACAGTCAACTCCATCCATGTTAAAGATTACCACTCAAAAGGGAGAATTTTTATATTATTCATCTGACTTCTCCACTAATATTTAATACCAAGTCAACTGAAAATTTTGGATTATTATAAATAATTTATATTTTTGTTAAAAGTTTGGCTGAGTCATTTTTATTTCAGACTCTTTAATGTTTCACACATTCTAGTTCTTTGGTGAATAAAATGTATTCAGTAACAGACAATGAAATGAGATGTAAATGCATGAAAAGACAAGACTCAAGCCTTTGTGGTTCATAGTATTTCCCTGCTGCTTCATTTTCCACTTGTCAGTGTCATAATAGGTGAAACATTATCGCCTCATTATTTCTGACAGCAAAAAAAACATCTGGCTGAGTTTATAGAAAGTAATCATGGTAGTACTATCAGTCCACCTGCACCACAATAAAATGTTATTATTATTTCTTCAGTAAAAGAGATGGTTCATGTACATTAAAGCTGCGTAAGACTTTCGTTGCCAATTTTTCATCATATCTGTAAAACCCAAGTCATAACCTAAACATCATGAATCTGTGAGTCTTTCTGTGATTACGCACCTGAATCTCTTCCCTTACAGAGAACAATTTCTAAGTGTACTCCACCATAAACACTCCGTGTGTTTACGAACAGCTGGTAGGTCACTTGGGCATTTTAGAAAATTTGTCGTGACGTGCACTGTGGGAAGTGGAGTTCCGCGCACCTACTTTCGCTTGGTTGACACGTTTGTTGTTGCTGCTACTGCAGCTGCGTGGAGCTCCACTTCTCACAGTGCACGTTGCGACAAATTTCCGAAAATGCCCGAGTGACCTACCAGCTCCATTTGTAAATACACGGAGTATTTATGGTGGAGTACACTTCGAAATTGTTCACTGTGAGGGAGGAGATTCAGGTGCGTAATCACAGAAATACTCACAGAATCGTGATACTTCGGATATGACTCGGATTTTGCAGGTTTGATGAAAAATTGGTGATGAAAGTCAAACGCAGCTTTAAACAGCTCAAATTTGATGAGAATTGATCTAAGTTTTCTGTGAATGGTTTCTTTTAGAGCCATGTTTGTTTCCCACTGTACTTCATCAGACATCTGCCTTCTGCTGTGAGGTAGTGCTGCTCCGGCCTGCGTTTGGATCACCTGCTTCTGCACCGACACTGACAACAGTTCATTTTACATCGACGCTGTAAAGTGGTGCTTTGTAGAGTGGAACACCTTATTAAAGACTGAATGTCAGAGCTCAAAAGACAGCCACCTGTACTTCATTTACACTGTACCGGGAGCTTCTGGCTGGTATAGGGCCATTGTTTTGATCCAAATATTTATATTTTTGTTGAATAGACATCAAATTGACAACATAAGACACAGAAGCATTTTAAGAACTTTACGTGCATTGCGTACTGTTGGTTGTATTCCTTAATCTGGGTGGAAAACAGTCGTTTGCAGCACTAGTATGGATTTGTAAAAGCACTAGCTGCCAGAAATGCCTCCTATCTTTCTCCTCCAGTTGTGCACTCCTGACTTTATATTAATATATGAGCATTTGAGGTTAACCCGCATGAGTGATCCTGCCTTAGAGCGTTAAAGTTTGCCTCCACTTTCAAAGCTATAGATTGACATTCTGCTTATAAAGTCTCCAAGTGTCAGCGTTTAGGAGATGGGTAAAATCTCTCCCCAGCTTGGAGGGGGATTTTTCTCCATATCTGGATTTATGTTCATAGCTGCTAAGTCTAAATTTGGCACCAGACTAGACCTACAAATCCTTTAGGTGTCATTAATATGGGCCGGGGTTAACAACCAGCCACAGGCTACAGAAAATAACCACCTCCTCAGCATCGGTAGCGGCACTTGTGTCTCTTAGCGGTCAGCGCTATTTGTACACACTCGTACTTAATATTGATTCACAGGCTGGTGCCAAGTCGATTCGTTGGCAGAGTGGAAATGAAGTAGTTTTCAAAGGGACAGAACTATTAGTGAGCTGTGAAAGAGAGCTCCCTCACAGGGGGTAAATGTGCTGTAATTATTATTTTTTTCTTTTACCTTGTTAAAGTCTTTGATAGTGTATAATCGGATAAGTACAGTTGTAAGGTGAAGTCTGAAGATTTCACAACATAAAAGAGCAGACATTTTTTCAGCAGTAGATGAAAGGATATTCACTTGAAAAATGAAAGAAAGTCAGTTAAAAAACATTGATTTGTGGTCATTGCTAAATTTAGTTTTAACCATGTGTTTAAAAGTGAGTGAGATGGAAATAGAATAGAAAAAAATAGCAATGATGACCATATTTAGTTAAATAAGGAAACTTCCACAGCATAATCTCTAGTTTTGTAGGACTGAAGATGTACTGACACTATGAGAACTTTCGGGCAGCATATTTGAATTTACAGAGAGAGGCTACACAAGTGGTTTCGGCCAGCTCTCGCTCTTCTGTTTTTGATGTTTAACTGCTCTGTGACTCACTCAGCAGAACGTTCTTTTCTAGTCAAAATACTGCTGCCCATTTTGTAGTTCAGCTGTGGATTTGGTTTGGTATTCCACCATAAAAAGGTCCTTGAAGTCCTTATTGGTGTCTGTTCAGTTCTCTGTCCCATACACCTGTTTCCTGACTCACCTGGAATACTGGTGGGCTCCACCTCTATTACTAATCCACCTGTCTCAAAAAACCCACAGACAAATGAATAAATCAGAAAACAGCTCCCCAAAACAAATTCATAGGTCTTGGTAAATTAATAATTATTTAATGGAGGGAACATAATCGTAAAAAGCCCTGCCCAAAAAAAATAGTCAAAATATTCGTATATGCACTCAAAATATGGTTCCAATACAATCAAAAACTCTAGATGAGGAGGACCTAATAGTGATTAATACCAGGTAAACAGATCAAATAATGCATTGTCAGAAAGTGAGCAAGCTACATGCACTTGTTTGCTACTTAACTGGAAATATAACAGGATCATTTTATTGGTATTAACAGTGACAGTGCAGTCTGTCTCATCTCATCCATGTCTCTTGTTTTATCTGTTGCCTCAAATTAAAGCCAGAGCTGTAATTCATGACACTACACAACCGCAGTGGCGTCTGTAACAGTGTATGTAACACAAACTCCGCTATGTGTCCGCGTTTCAATTAATTGCAGGTGAATCCCATTAAAAGCAGCCTTATGAAAACCGGTCGTCATCAGACACTGGCTGCCGGAGTCTGGTTCACTCCCTGAGCACAGACGTCATTAGTTTGTATCGCTCAGAGCCCATCTGCTCTTACAGCTTGTGTAGAGGGGATTAAGGGGGTTTCCCTGTCCACACTGGCAGACTCCGGCAGATTATTTGCCTGTAACCTTCCTTATTCCCGTCTGGCTACGTATTACCAGTATTATTCACACAGAAATCCAGCGTCTAAACAACTGTTTGCAAACAGACTCATAAAACGGTTGAAACTAACTCTGAAACGAGCCTTCCATCTACAGCACTATGGTTACGTCTGGGGATTGGTATGTTTATGATGTGACTTTTCTACACATATCATCATCTTTAGTGACTTCTTAGTGTAGCTGATCTGGTTAAAAACAAAACCTGTTTTTAGTTGTTAGCTTCAGTTCAGCCACCCTTATCAAGCCTCAGCTGCACACGTGTCACTTCCCTTATCTGCCGTCAGAATATACCTGCATGCGCTTTTCCTCCTGGGCTTTCAGAATTCCATTAATTGAGTTGTCTTCACTTGGCACTGCAAAGCCAAGCCCACATTCCAGGCTCGTGAGAAGAATTTTTATAGGGATGCACTGACTGAAAATCCGATCAATACCAATATTTTTTCGTATTCCATTTCATTCATTTAGTTGTTGTTGTTTGTTCCCATTTTTGTGCCCCCCCCCATTCTGAAAAGTCACTGAATAATAGCAAATTCCAGCAGCACAAATTTACGAAGCAACATTTAGTAAAAAAAAAAAAAAAAAAAAAAAAAAGTGGTAAACATTGGCCGCTGCAACTGCTGATGTTGGCTGATGCTTATGTTTGGACAATATATTCTTTTATTCTGACTAACTAAACTAAACTTCTAACTAAATTGAAGTCTGCAGAGTGCTTTGTTTCACTGACCATGCAAATCCTAAAAATATGAGTGTATATACATTAATCAATTAGGTGTTGGACCTGAAGTGACAGTTATAAAAAAAATTGACTTAGTAGCTATTATTTTGCAGTCTTACCTACGTTTCTGCAGGGCTTAGGGGCAAAGGTTTGGAATATTTGATTTTATATGACTAAAAATGTACAGTAATTTTCACATGTTTTAGTCTATTTTGCGGGAGACGGACACATGGTTGTGCAGTTTGGGGTCCACTTGAAAAGAAATTTTGACAACTATTACCAAGAATGTGTCCAAATAGTAAATAAACAACCAAAAGCTTGGGGATTAATGCTAAATATTAGATCTGAGAAATGTTATTTGGTTAGTTCTAGGGATGTAAACAATTAATCAACTAATAATTAATTGTCAATAAGAATTAAATTATTAATTGTCGGTTAATTGCCCTTGTCCACACCTGTCCGAAGGCTGCCGGTTTGTCTGCGCTGCAACGCCACGGCTGGGATACCTGGTCATTGAACCGGATCATGGTGTTGATGAGTTAGAATGTCTTTATGGACATGGTGGAGCCAAATACAGACCGGCCCGTCTGTTTTGTGGGAGCGGTGCACCCCTGAATAAATACGTGCACAAATGCAGGGTTGGTATTGGAGCGTTTTCCCTGGAGGTTGGTCTAGTCCACTGTCAATGAGGCAGAAGTTGAAAACATCCTCCAGGCTCCACAAGTGGGCTACAGGTTTGCGAAGCTTCAGGAGGTGGGGCAAAGATAAATGAGCGAAAAGTTTCACTTCGACTTCTGCGGGGGCATGGACTGCACCGCCCCGTACCCCTATAGTATTCTAAGTAGGACAGAAAGTGACACGCGCACGGTTACCAACCAACGCACATGTATCCCCGGCTGTACTGCACACGTGCGAGTACTCCCCCCACCCCGATGAAATGGGCGTGCACCCACCCACCAGCGAAACACACCCATGTGCACCCCCCCCCCCCCCATTATACACCGCCACATCAACAGATGAATTCCACAGGAAACACTGACTGTATCCAATGGTTCAATAAATCAATCATTAAGGAATATATGACATGTTTTTTACAATGAATGAATAAATGAATGTTTTTATTATTGTGTCTTGCATAAAAAACATGCCCAGTCCTTGCATGGGCTTATAAGATACCAAAAACACAAACCAAAAATCTAACACCAGACTACATGTATATAAACAATATTTAGCTTTATTCTTATAGACCATATTGAAAAAGAAATTCAGGTTCTCAGGAAAATTGCCGCTTATCAATAAATCGTTAATCGATCAATAAGGGCAACCAACTAATGATTAATGAATTAATCGATAATTTGCATCCCTAGTTAGTTCTGATGTTTTCTAACCTGAATTCTCATTAATTTGTCTTTCGTGTTTTGCTTAAGCCATTTAATTTGTAGGGGAAATGCTGCATTGTTCAATAATGTGTACTACCATTCAAAGCTACAAGTTTCTGTGATTTCACTCAAATTTCCAGTGTTTAATCATGTTTACCTGAGCCTCTTTCTTTGCTTACTTAATGCACTTTGATAGTCCTCTGTAGGTAATGCTATAATGCATCCCTCAGGGCTTTCCACTTACTCTGACTTTACTTTCTGTTCGTGTCAGACCTCTGGACCCTTTCACCTCTGTTTTAAATCTGTTTCAAGTCAAAGCTCACTAGCCTCTCCTCCATGCGATTTCCTCACCAGCCTGGATCTGGGCAGTTATTATTACTCTCAGCTGCGACATAACAGGATTTTTTTTTTTTTTCTTTGACATCTGCCGACTCAGATTAGCAGGCTGCTCCCACTCCTGTGAAATGTTCGACGTCTCCCGCTACATCATTAGGAAGTAATAATGGCTGTGAGGACTTATTGGCATCTGTGAGGAGTGTGTGTACGTGTGTGTCGGTCTGTTTGTGTGTCGGTCCTGCCCCCTCCCCTTCCCCTCTATTAGAAGAGACTGAAAATCTGGGCCAAGGTGAGAGAGAGAGAGAGGAAACCCAGACGGATGAGAGAAGAACAAATGAGTTTCTTTTTCTCCCCCCTCTCCTGCTGCTTTCTCCCTCTGTGCCGCTGTCACACTCCCCCCTCCTCCCCTTACCCCTCCTCCAGTTTGCCCCCTCACTCTCCCAAAATCATCCCCTCTCTTCGCTCTCACGGCTCCATTTTACATCAGCTACAACCAAGCAGGCAGCCATTGCACTGAAGGGGGGGGGGGGGGGGGGGGGGGGGGGGCTTACTCTTCTTTTTAATGTCATTCCATAGCCTTGCCCTTTTTTCCTTATGATGTATTTATCCTTTGTTCGCAGAGGTAGTTCTCAGGAGATTGGGAAAAAAATCTATTTTTCAGCAGAGATCTAATCAGTTTGTGCAGTTCACACAGCATCCCTCCCCTCCCCACCCCACTTCTTTGCTAAGATCAAGCTTTGTGTGCTGCAAAGAATGAGCATATAGTACAGTAGTTTGTGGCAATAACAGATGGCTGTGCATGCATGTGTGTGTGTGTGTCTGCAGGAACATGACGATGCATCTGACTCTCTGACTTTCTGTGTTGGATGGGTAATCTCCCGTGTGACATAATCATAATCTGGTTAAAACGGGCGGCCACAGACAGCCTGAAGCCTGCTCCACATTACAAGGCCGAGGCTCTTTGGTCGCTGTGTGTGTGGAACCTGGCAGAACGATAAAGCGCAATTATTGTCTTAGTGGCTCAGCTTGTAGCCGTGGCCCAGAGGGACTGATGGGGGTTAAAGCTCACTTGATGGTCTGCGAGAGCACTGAAAAGCTCTAAACCTTTCTCTTTCATCGTTTGTTGTAGTTTGCAGTTTTTGACATTCCTTTGTGTTGTGAATTGAATTCCACATTTGAAATAATTAGGTGGTGGGGAAACTATTTCTCAGTGTAATTCAATGTATGAAATCAAATGTGCACAGTACTCAGTAGGGATGAAACCATTTTACATGAAAAATAGTATTTTCATACATTGGCATTGAAGTGAAAGTGCCTCAGCTAATAAATTGTTCATCTGATGCATGGTGGGATGAAACAGACTCATTGTTTCTATCTTTGCACTAGTTCAAAACAAATTACTCATGTATAATGTTTAGTAGAGGCCCCTGTGGTGACCATGAAGTTAATATTTACTTGCAGATTGATCTTGTCTGTCATTTCTGCTGCATCAGTGAGGAATTCTCACCAAATATCATGCAAGATGAGAAAGCTTTATTCTGCTACTGATGTTGGCTTGTATATAATATAAATGTGTAGTCAGAGAAAAAACAGGAAAGGATTAAGTCTAGTTTGGATTAATCTTTCATCAGAGACTTTTTTGACTTGTGAAATATTTCTGTGAAAAATCCAAATATGTTTCACAAGTCAAAATGGTAGAAGTGTAGTTTTATCGTTGCCAGTGCTGTCTTCTTATCAACAACTAGGGAAATCAAAGTCTCTCTTGAACTGCACAGTATTTTTTACGTTATTTTTTTTGCATTGCGTCAAGTTTTATTGAATCAAATTGGGGGGAACGGTACTACCCACACCGCTGTAGAGGTGAATCGTTTTACATTGTTGGTTATTCTGGACCTATAATTTTTAAGATCACTTCAGCCTCATTGATGGAGATTCAGAACAAAAGAGCACACAAATGAGTTAATTTTTTGTCTTTAATTTTACTGTCACTTCTGCTATCATGAATACACTTGACAATATTGGGTCAATAGATTCAATTCATATTGTCCTTGGCCCCTATATTGATTATTCCTAACTGTAAAAATGCTAGTATCACCTGCATATTTACATACCACATACCGTAGCATTGCACCAGAAAATGGGTGAAAAATAGCAGATAAAAGTGGGAGTTGTGTTTTTGCCACTTTGAGCCAGAGCAGGAGCAGACTACTGCAGAGTTTTTGACCTGATGGGAATGAATGCAGATTGCTGCTAATTGTCTTGGTTCATCCTGAAGTCAAAAGTGAGATGTCAGTGGGGTTTTGGTTCAGTATGAAAAGGGTAAAATGGACATTAATCAGGGGATTGGAGAATTAATGACAAACCTTTTAATGTCTGGTCAGACAAAAACATCAGAAATGATAAGTTGCTTGTTTTATCCAACCGCACATATCACATAAATGGCTGATAATAGTCCAAAACAGTTGGGTGTGTATATATACATTCAACAACTCACCAATTTACGAATCATCTTTGCTTATAACGAGATATTTCCAGTTGTCTCATCAGGAAAATGGTGTAGATAGTTGTTTCCCTATAAGCTAAGACATGAGCCATTAAGCACAGAAGGACGGCCCCCAAGCCCAAACAACCAAATGGCATTCAGCTGTTGGTAGTTTGTTATTCACACCTGTGATTCTCTTTTTATGAAATATCAGATGGAAGAGATTATTTTTTAAAGGTGAGAGAGGTAAACCTTTTTGTAAGGTTCAGGAGCTTTTACCTAAGAGACATTGATATTTGCCCTCTTTTCTAGTCAAACCTCTTATGATTAATTACACCTTATTTTGCACTTCTTGCCATTTTATGTCATATTCAGTGTTACAGATTTGTCAGGGACATGGAGATGACCCAACATTTTGGGCAGCAGGTTTGATGTAGTTAGCAGTGAACACCGACCATATGCTACTGTTGTAACTTTAGACTGTGGATGATGGTGTGAATTTCCTCAAAGGGGGTTGTAAAGTAGTTAAAATTCTCATTTAATCTAGGCTGCCGTTGTTTGTCTTTGACGAAGCGGTCGTGTATTACGTTAATGCCTTTTTAATTTGAGCTGCAGAGGCTATAGTTGGATGCATCATCAAATCCAGCCGGTGCTTTGCCGCACTGCTGTCGACAGGTGTTGGTCTGAATTTGTGCATGCTTGTAAGAAAAGGACCACAAAAATAAAACCTGGGTGAGAAACTGTGGAAGATGTCATGTGGTTTAAGTGAGATGCACATGTGCTGAATGTGATTGATACCTGTGTCCTGCTGTTTTGTAGTTCACAGACAGCGATTTGAATGCAGTTCATCTGTGGGTGTGTATACTTATGCAGATCGTGTATCTTCTGTCATTCTTTCTTATGCCTAAAGGAGCATTTGCACACGTATTACCTGACACCACTTAAAAAAATACTACAAGTGAAACTAGTGGTGAACATAGAAAAACTGAACTCAAGCTTAACTTTGTAACAGTTCCAATTGAAAACTTGGTATCGCTGGTCTGAGGTATATCATCACACAGGCTCTTGTACAGTCAGCCAACACATGTTTAGCATTTGGTTTATGGACTTAAAAGGTCTTCACTGCTTAATAATAAACATGATCTCATTTCCTTTAGTTCCTTTTCTCACTTTGTTGCATCATCAACACATTTCCTTCAGACAGCCACACCTTTCAGACAATTTTTAAAGACATTATTTCCACTAAGTTCACACAGAGCCTTTAATTGCAGTGTTATTTCTGTGTAATTATTCACTAGCTGCCGATAAACAAACTCCCAGACTTTGGGTGTTTTGAGCATAACATAAAAAGTCAATGACATCTAAGAGGTACTCACTACAAGAGCTCTCTCCTTTTCCAATATTCTCTGATACAATTGTAGGTCTGAACTGTGAAACACCTTGTTGCAATCACATTACATGCATGTTCAATATACACCACCCTATCTGATGCACCAGAGCTGCTGGCTGAAGTATGAAAAAAGCACATTACCACCAGATATGAAAAATACGAGTCTGGGATCACTGAAATATGTAACCCAGCAACTCAGACTCACTAGCTCTTTCCATAAAATGTCAAGTGAATTTGATTCAAAAATTGCAAATAAGGAAGAAAAGAAAATATCACGATACCTGTTGCTGCTACCAGCCATGTATTCACATAACTGGCGGATTTATTCTAAATGAACATTTCCATCTTCTTTTATGTCCACTGGCTTTAAAAAAAAAAAAAAGGCACATGAACCCTTTTTTTGGTGAAATTAATGAAGGGTTTTTTGTTGTTGTTTGTTTTATAATTTCCCATAAACCTTCTCTGATATTATAGATCAAAGTGGGCATAAAAATAGTTCATGGAAATTTGGTTGGTTGTGCTATTAGCCTAGACAACATAGACTGTTGTTTTGAAAGCAGGAGTTTGCATTTTGGCTGTTGTTGTCCTTCGCTTTTTGGAAACAGAAATAATATGATTGGACAAAAGAGAGGAGTTGTGGGATAATGAAACCAAAAAACACTTGCATTACAAAATCATTCTGCAGTCTTGTTAGTAGATCTAAAATGATCAGTCGATGGACAGCTGCATAAATCTGCAACTTTTTTACATTTGATAATTGATTGGAGTAATTTTTAACAGGAAAAAAGACCATTCTTAGAACACGTCTTCTTAAATGTGAATGTTGTCTGGATTCTTTCCTCTTCTCTAACAGTAAACCTAATATCTTTGGATTGTGACCACACAAGACAAATGATGCTGTCTGTTAGGCTTCGGGAAACTTTTTCCCACCATTTTCTAAAATTTCATAGACCATCTCTTGATTAATCAAAAATGTAATAGACACTGAAAAAATGTTATTCTTTGCCCTAGTTGCTAGTGTCATTTATTAGTTACACAAACATATTTTACACTAGGACCAGATCCTTTGTGATCTTCATGTTATGGGTCTGTGTGATCCGTGGGTTCCCTGTGAGTCACTGCTTCATGGCAGCTATAAAAATCTGAACATACATTAACGATGACACCATATACCGTACTTGTTGTCAAGCCTCATCACCACAGGCCCCTGCGAATCCCCCACATTGTATATTCTATTCCGGCTGGAAGTTGCTCAGCAAGAATCAAGGGAGCCCTTATCCTGTAAAACTGGCATGTTTGTGTGAACCTGGGACCCTCCAGCTTCAGATCATTAAAAATGAGGAGCTCATTCTAAGTTGAGTGGATGTTGGCCACTCACCAGAGTGAACGGTGCAAAAGAAAACATCCTCAGATTTCCCAGTTTTACTCCAGCGAGTTGAGAATGCAGACACTATACCATTATTTTTAATTATAGAAGAGCATCATATGTCAGCTACAACCACTGACTGCCACTCAGTTCACTCTGCTGCTACAGCATTGCTGTAACTGCTTTCCATCTCTGTGTATTTGTGTAGTACTGCATCTTACAGCTCTTCCCAGGCTCCTAAAATGCATGTGAGCATCTCCAGATTATTTAACCAGTTTTAATGTGGTGCACATACAAACAGATGTTACTGGTGTATATATTTTTGAACTGTTTATGTTCTCGAACTCAAGCACTTCAATGTAACAGCAACATTTTTTTTTTTACGTTGCTTGACAGAATTAATAGTCAGCGCTTTAACCAACCATTCTGTTGTGTTTTGCACAATTACTCATTTGAGTAAAAAACGCACCAAATTATTCTGCACCACAGTGTTGTCTGAATACTGAATATTCAATGTGAATTTTATAGAACTTAAATTCATGTCCAGTAAAATAAGAAAAGAAGGCTTAAGATGTGGTTATGTATTGTTTTTGCTCGATTTAAAGTAAAGTTAGATATCTGGACAAATGACTTGCTGATATGATTATTTTGTATTGAAATGTAAAAAGCTGGTAGTTGACAGAGTAAGTTCTCAGCTCACAAATACACCTGAAGCAGTTCGACTTGACTGCAGGCTGTTTGTGCTTTCACACTCATAGATGTCTGGAGGTATGTATGGCATCTAACCTCAAGGTTTAGATAGGTAAATATATTTCATAGCTTGACATTTTTAAGGAAAGGGCTCACCCTATCTGACTGATGTTGGTGACAGCGACGCTCCCCTCCCTAATGCTGTCAGTCGAGTGTTGTAGCACATAACTCCTTTGGCACAAATATTTACTCAGTGTAATGGATAGCCCTTCATAATTTACTCAGGAAACGAAAAATACCACATGTCACTTGTAGTGTGGGTTTACTTCTTCAGTGTACTATGCTGTTATATTTGTCCATATGGAGTGAAGTGCCCAAACCTTATCAGTGTTATCCATATAAATTTCATCGTGACCTGATTTTAAGGCTAGTTGACCATTTTATTGCCGAAACCTACAATGCACACTCTTAAAAATGAGTTTCCTAGTAATCAGATTTGCACAAGACTATGGAAAAATAGAATCTGTTTTTTTATAGTACCTGAAAAATTATGACTTTGTGGTGGATTTTAGACTTGCACCATTTAAAAAATTTTTGGGCTGATCCAGATTTCCAGTTTGCAGGGTGCTTGGATGGCCAGTACCGATTTTGGACGATTACGATCTCATTTTTTCCAACCACAACACACAAGACATTACAGTGTAACTTTCCCATTAGAAGATTTATTTTAAAAATGGAAGAAAAATGAGCAAAAAGGTGCCAGGTATTCTGTATGAAAACAGGTAAATTGATTGAAATGCCGGGTTTTCAGTGAGTTCTGTATCGTACCAGCAGCTGAAAATTGTCATATTTGAAGGTAAATTATTATACACACCCTATTTTTATTCTGACGTGGCTCAGACCATGTGCTTTAGTAACACATCGTCATAGACCGTACATATTACATGCTGCAACCCAGTTTTACTTTTTAAATAATCTAACAGAACCCCTGCACTGAATGGACCAGAACAACATTTATAAATTCCCAACTTCTTCATGCTTTGGGCAGAATCAAGGTCCTGCCTCATGAGTAAAGAGGCACAAGAGAGGATGAATAAAAACAAGTGCAGCACTATGCGAAGGAACTATATTGTATGTGTGTTTGGTAATTAATGAATTTAGTCGTGTAATGAGGGGGTCAAATTATCTTACATTGTGGGATTTTTGGAATTATTGATCATACACCGTACAGAGGGTAGAATTATTGTAAAAATACGATAATTATTGTAGGTCTGGCCCGGCCCGGTTCAGGGGGTTCAAGAGTGGGCATTGCCCCCTTAAACAAATGTCCTGCCCCCTGAAATGAAAATTTACTAAGGTAGGGGAAAGGAAAATGAGGTGCCCAACAGCTGGAGGAATTAGTAAAACGTCTTCAAGGTGGGTATGAGATCTTAGAAAAACGGTTCAAGCAGCTATGTTTTGAAAATACTCCATTCAAAAGTCCAAACCCCTTTCTTCAGACGTCCCTCCAAAGCCAGTCCTCCAGAGTAGTGGCACGCGCAATGCTTGTTCCCAAGGTTTCACGAGTGCTGCACAGCAACAATTTGCCGGCTGAGGCTCTGTTCCGTCCCCGGCTTGGGCTCCGACACAGTCTACGGTCTGGCCCGGCCCTGGCCACAGCTCCGTCTCCTACACAGGCTGAGGCTCCGTCGCCGGCTAAGGTCCAGTATGGCCCCGCCTGGGGCTCCGACGCCGACTACAGCCTCGGCTGAGGCTCCGGCTCGCGTATCCATGTAGGGCTGCTCGATTATAGGAAAAAAAAATAATCACGATTATTTTAGCAATAATTGAAATCACGATTATTAAAAACAATTATTTTTTAACCTTAAAGTTGTTTATTTTTTTCTTGCAAAGCAATGCAAAATATACTCTTTAAACATCAATAAAGCTTTTAACCACTAAAACAAAGTATGTTCACTTTGGTATGAAACAAAAAAATCTTTGAATGCAAATAAGTGTACTGTAAATTCAAGTATGTTTCCTTTTGTAAATAAATAGTGCACTGTAATTAAACTGCTATAGACTTGCCATAGAACTGTAGCAATAAAAAAAAAAAATAAAAAAAAAACGTGAAGTGCAAATCATAAATTCAAGTATGTTCAATGTAGTATGAAACATAGTAAATTCAGTGGCGTGCTGTGAGGTTTCAGTTAAGGCCTTCTGTATACATCAGCCATCTAGAAAACGTACGTTAGGGTTATACGGGTTAGGTTAATACGGGAGTTGCAGCATAAAGAGATTCGGAGACTGAAGATTGCATTGCGGACGAAGTTGTTTTTATGTGTTTTAGTTTTTCATAAGATTATGATAAAGGTGGCGGTGGTTAAACTTTAGATGGTTAAAAAGGTTTGTTGTGTTACCGGTCGGTGCGGGCACAACTACGAAACACTTTTTGCACGTGATGTGTTTTTGCTCTTCATCTTCTTCATCAAACCCAAAGTGATTCCATACAATTGAATTTGACTTGCCTTTTTTGTTTACCAAGCACTTCTGCTGTGATTCTCCTGCCATTTTTCCAGACCGCTAGGTACAACTTTCCTCTTGGGGTGGACCTGCCGGCTAGCAGGCAGCAGTAGCTTAGAGGGGGGTGGGGCAGAGCTGCTCATGGTAGCTTGCGTGCGCGTGAATTAAAACAACTCAAAATTAATAATCGTTTTTTCTCGATTACATAATTTTTGTAATCGTTGCGTGTAATAATCAAAATCGTAATTGAATTTCGATTAATTGCACAGCCCTATATCCATGCATACCTCATTCAGTTTCCTCCAACACCCCCGCTCTTACAGAACAGCCCCAGTTCAGACCTATGTGACAAATGTTACATTTCCTAGTAGTTTACGTTAGTGACAAAGCAGTTTGTCGGTGAACTTTCCCTCCTAATATAACTAATATAGCCAGGTTCTGGCTTTGCTTCCTGTACAAGTGCTTCCAGCATCTGGGAACGCACAATTCATGCTCGAAGAGGGGTACACGCAGAGAGGGGGGGGGGGGGGGGCAAATGGCAATTGAGTTTGATAGATATATCACCGTTCAATCATTTTGAGTGGGCGCTCAAAATGATTGGATGGTGTTTTTCAGTCCTGTCCGTTCCACAGATGACTAATTTTAAAATTTTTGTGTTAGAGCATTTAATTAATTAGTTGTAATCAGGGTGTGAAGGGGATTTTAAGCAATATAGTAAAAAATGCTCCAGGAAAACATCTCAGACCCCACCTTTAAGTTTCACTTTCACTTTGTACAGTCATATGATGTTCACGTAGTCAGTGTGGGGTATGTATGGCATGGAACGCACAACCCCCCCGCTGTGTTGCCACTTCTGTCAGCGACAGGTGACCCCTTCATGTTCGTGATTGTCACCTCATATATGAGTATCTGGAACTGGCCCCGGGTCTGCTTATGCGGCGCGGCAGGAATTTGACTTGCACTCAAAATCAGTCAGACTCACCAGCCTATCCCGGTGCCAGATCCCCCTGGTCTGTTCGATGGCCACATCTGGCCCATGTACCTGAAACACGAAAACATCATGCAGGTCATGGCTGACCACGCGAAAATCGGCCAATTTCCGAGCATCAGTGCAAGTCTAGTGGATTTTCAAAACAGTGTATATATTTCACAGGAAATAATGTCAAATCCAAACCAGCATCAACATTATCTCAGTAATAGCCACCTACCTGCCAAATTTCACATCAGTGTTACTTGAAGTAGAGGAGAAACTAGCTATAATTTAAACATGGGGACCAAACCTAATTCAGACATTCACAACTTTAACCTGAAACAGAATTCAGAATTTGGAGGGCAAAGTCAGTTATCTTCAGTTGCTCTTTTTTGGTGTTCCTCAGTCATTGTCAGGTTGTGGTCGATGATATGCGGTGTCAGGCCTTGTGTTGGTCATTTGATTAACTGATCAAGAATAACTACAGTCTGTGGTTCAGCAACTAGGTGTGCTTATCTTCAAATCATCACCAGTTAATGATGCCTGATGTGTCTCATTTAAATCTGTGGGATTTGCCCAAAAGACTTATGACGATCTTTTGAGGTAGAACCATGATCCACAGTATGAATCCCAATATACCTGCCTCAAAACCTCCTGTGGTTTCTTGAAACTTGGGCTTTGTGTGATGGCTTTTACTTGTGATCTGACTATAAAATCATCAGGCATCACTTTGGATTGATGTTAATACAATATTGACAGTATCCGGATGAAGTGGAGAATAGACAACATTTTCCTGTAAATATAGGTGCAGGATTTCTCACAAATAATCTGATTGTTGACTAATTTGCCTGGTTTTATAATTAACCAGAAATGTTTTCACCCTCTAAATTAACTCTAAATCTCTGTAAATCAGACTTGCTGCATGTTGGAATCCTTACGTCAGACCTGCCGCTCATGGATCAACAGTTATTCTTAGTCTGAGATTTCTTTAGCAGCCAAAAAAAAAACAAAAAACATGTTACACTAACTTTGCAAGTTAATGTGGATTAAATCCAAGCACCTTCCTGTGGACAGCAAACTGCTAGTGACCGTAATGCTGCAAACCCATAGGTTAGTGCAGCATTCTTTGTAAAACACACTGCTAAACAAGCCATTTAAAATGAATATTAGCTGAGTAGTTGTGACAACACCATTTATTCATCTGAAAAGTAGATCATAGAATGACTTACAGTTGACCGTGATCTAAAATCTGAACCCTAATTTTCCACAGAGCTGCATATTTTTGCTTTTTCATCAATTAATATATTCATATAAATCTGAACTCTTCATTATTTATGAAGTGCTTTCAAAAGTCAGAGTACAAGTATAAAACAGTTGCGTCTTCTCAGTCCTTATATCGGTGTGAATCATCACAGTACATAAACATAATCCAAACAAAACAACAAAACCCAATTTGTCTTTGAAATGAAAAACGTACACACTCTCAGTATCCAACTCTGATCGAGGCGCCTTAAATCAGAGGGAATAATATAATATAAGAATCAACACCAGTAGATTAGTTGATAAATAACAATTATATCAAGCAGCAACAAAGCGGAAATATCACACGTTTGAGTCAATTCGTCTAATTTGATATCGTACATCTGGTAATACTTAAAGACAGAAACAGAGCGTGAGGCATTAACGTAGACTTTTTCCTGTATTCAGGACACTGTGATACTCTGACCTGCCATCTGGAGGATTTGACTCTCTCATTTTCCAGTCATGGGATGATCCCTTGAGTCACCAGGTCCACCAAGATTCAAGTTAATTGAATCCATTTAAATCTATCTGGGCTAAACTAGTCTTTTTACCCTTGTTGGCCTCTGCAAATTGCTCCCGTTCTCATCAGGGATAAACCAAAGATGAGTGAATAACAGAGACACCTCTAAGCCTCTCCGGCCTCACAGTTCTTAACACCGTCATAAAGCATACTAGTAAAAGTAGCCTACATTGAGGGGACCGCGGTCTGCCTGGGAAGATGTGCAGCAGGATTTATTGTTACAGATTAGAGCTAAGACGGATTTGGATCAAATTGTTGACGAGCTGAAAGCATCAAGATAAATAGTTTTTGTGAAATAATATAAAAAAAATGCAAATGGCTGTTTTGGAAAAATGTACTTTATTTGAGGTTTGTTCTGGGCATGTTGCTACGGAAACCAGCCCTGTAAAGCCAAGTGCTTTGCAGGAGTTGGTATTCATCTGTGTATTAAAGACATTCAATCAGATTTGGCAAAGTTGTGTAACTGTTACTTCTGATTATAGCCACACAGACAGGGGTAATTCAGCTGTAGTTTGAGAGAGGTGTAATGAAAGCTCAGCAAACCTACAGCTGTAGTTTGTCGAAACAATATTCTCAGCTTTACCTTGTGTCAGTCAAAACCCTGCAGAACTGTACAACTGGTGCTTGTATGTGTGCAATCTACAGAGACAAATACCGATCCAGTATCCAGTTTCTGTCAGTCGACGTTTCCTCAGTCAGCCTCTACTTAGCATTCTTGTCTTGCTTGAATTATAGACTTGTCAACAGCTCATTAAGTCATATAGTGTTTTTTTCCAACTCCTATCCAGTTGTGGCTTCTGCTTTCCCCAGCTCCTGTCTGCTTCAAGGCTAAGGATTTGCTTTAATACTGAATATTTGCTTGGACTTATTGGTGTTGAGTCTGTATGTCTAGCTTATTACTGTCAGGTTTAGCATATCTTTTTCTTTTCCTGAATGAAGAGCTGAGGTGAGGTTGAGAAGATGTTGAGAGCATTTTCAGTTTGTTAATTGTAAAAAATACTTTTACACACATGTTAAAGGTAAAATATAGGCTACAACAGCATCACTCGCCAAATTATGTGAACACTGACAGAGTGAAGGAGGCCAAGCAGTATTAGCAAAAAAAAAAAAAAATAGTGAAATGGAAAATTAACTCTCCAAGACCCAGAGCAGTGTTCCAGACCTCTACCTCTCTCCGCCCCTGCAATTTATTCAGTTTTTTTTTTTTTCTTTTCTTTAAATCAGTTTCTATCCTCGGCATCAGTTGGTTTTGATTTAGAAGAACCCAAAGTTTTATCTGGTTCTTTTAAAGTCCAGATTTTACATTTTCTATATCTGAGAATGGATCATTTTACTGAAATTAAAATTAAAAGATTATTTTTTTTACTGTGAAGACTGAAGAAAGTCACTGTTTTCTGCTTCCAGATGATTTTTTTTCCACATCTAATCTTTACCAAACAAGTTAAAGCACTTCATTTTAATATTGTTGCTGGTGTTTTCTGGGTATTTATTCATAATTAATTAACTGATCATGTGCATGTGTCTGAAACAAATTGCATTATCAACTACGTAATGCAAACAGTCAAACATATGTTTGCATCAATCATGGCGGCAGCCTTTGAAGGTCCAAACGAGACAAAAACAGAGAAACTCCACCTTAATATGATTTGTGGTTTAGTGGTTATTTTACAGTCATGAATATGTTTGGTCTTGGCTTTTGAGGATTAAAGAATTTTCTTGTTTCACAGCAGTTACAGTCATAGGTGCATATGCTTTCATACAACGGTGAGCGAAGCCTCTGTGCAGACATACATACACATAGATACCTGTTTTGCAGAACTACAGCCTGAACTACATGCTTTCTTCTGCAGTTGCCCAGAGGTCTGTGTTTTCTTTCACTCTGTGTCCTTTGCCCTGTGTTTTGCCTCGACTATAGACGTGCAGCTCACAGAAGTACATAAAGCAGGGTGCAGTGTTGCATGAATAAAGCCTTAAATCACTTAAGACTTAGTGCTTATCTTTTCTAGACTGTACCCACAGCGTATGGTAAAGTCCTTGGCATGGTCAGCACTTTCTGTATGTAACACAGAATGAATAAATGGACTGTATCAGTTTAATCAAGACGACTTAAGTCAAATAGAGAAACTCATGAAGGAGGTGTCATGTCTGGCATCCCTCAGCACTCCTCTTGACTATGCTCTTGGACCTGTGGGTGGAGAGGAAGCACAGATGGTCATAGTTTTATGATGATCACCCTTCTTGTTTCCTCATGAAGTTATTAAGTCTATTACTCACATCTGCCCTCTTCTTGAGCTTCCATCGGTTCATTGCTTTTCTTTTTGAGGCTTTGCCTTTTACCAGGTTCCTACTATATCTAAAGTAGTTATAGTCATGTGTTATTGTTTATTTAAGATGACATGAAAGCTATGGACTTGCACCCAGTTTTTAAGTGACTCATGACTTCAGTCCAGGTTTTTCATTTTCACGCCGTCATCCAGTCTCAAATGAGTCTAATTACTTACATTTAGTTACATTAACCATGTGGGGCAGTGTTTATCTCTGCTTGATGGTCTCAAGTTGTTTGTATTTCTAAGCCAGTTAGTCATTTAGCCATGTCCTTCTGTTTTGTACTCTTCTAATCCCTGTTGTCTTTAGTGTATAAATTCACATCTCTCTCATAGGTGGTCCCAGTGGGAAGTGTTAGACTCCGCTTTCTTCACCGCGGTGGGACCACTGTCTTACGTTGTGGGATATTGACTGTACAGACAGAAATAGCAAGCGAGTCTCAACTAGTTTATTGATGGCAACACACAGGACATATACAGTATCTGAGCAACCCGCCCTAAGTCTTTTCTTTTTCTGGGCTTATGTTATTAGTGGTGAATTCAGCCTGGTGTTTTCCTTGAATAGTGTGCAAGTGTAGCCCACAGTGTTGGCCTTTAGTACACTATCTCTGGGGATAATGGCCAATTATAGCAGATGCAGTATAGGTTGTAGTTGTGAAAAGAATTGGCCAACAGGGACCACAGCAGCAGGATGGTTTATGTGTGTGTGTCTGTGTGTGTCTTTGTGTACACTGAGTCTCAGAAAAATATTAGAATCTCCAGCTCCTCATTAAATGGACTAAACACATGGCAGGTGAAAGCAGCGAGCACTTCATCTGTTAGATCCTCTTTGTGCTGCTGTAAATCTACAGAAATGATTCAGGGGAAAGACAGCACACAGGGTCTTTAAGTGATTCGTTTTAGCATTATATGAGAACCTTTTTTACTGCGTACGTGTCATAAGTAGAAATGCGGAGGCATACATTTGCATTGTTGAATCATTTCCTTACTGTGCATGAAGGCAGTTAAAGCCAAGGCATTTACCTTGGTGAAGTATTCCTGTGACAAGTGACACTGAATCATTAAGAGCTGCAGTAGCGCTGTAGTGTGACTGACCCTGAAGGAGCCGGTAAGCAGCCCTTCACACCAAAGTCAGCTCTGTGATAGAACAACACACACTGTGTATACTGTAAACCACCTCACCATCTGAACTTATCATGGTTGGAGTATTTTTTAGAGGTCATACAATAGTGGAGTGGAAGCTGATGTAATACCAACAGCTGGTTAATTAAGCGACATCACCATTGTAAAAAATTCTGGGAAAAACTATCTTTGATAAGAGACTGGATAATTGTTGAATTAAACATCAAAGTCAACATAATGAATATCTCTACAATCTTAATCTCGGAACCTCAAATTCAAAGTAATTTATCAGTAAATTTTATAAAGACAAAAAATTCAAATGGAAGAGATTTATGTCTTTTAAGCTGATATTTCCCTCTAAATCGGTATTTTCAGTTTAGAAGCAAAATATTATCTTCTTTTGTAAAGCATCCTGTCAGTACAATTGGGGCTGCACAATCAAATAAATTGTAGTTCCAAAATCAGCCTGTAGCATTTATGTATAATAGACGTATAGGACAGTATTTAGCTGGACTTACATTGATTTAACTCCAGAAAGTCATTCATTCTTTTTCAGAAATGCTTGATCCTCGAGAGGGTCACAGGTATGCTGGAGCCTAGCTCGGCTACCAGCAGGTGAAGGCAGGGTTAGGGATGGGTATCGAACCCCAGTACTAAACAGACCTTGGGGCCATATAATTAGACTGGAGGATCAAAAAGCTCAAATATTATTGGTTTTCTTAACATAACTGAAGAAAGGGGAAAAAAAATAGAACTCTTGTATTAGACCAACATAAAAGTTGTTTGGCAGTTTTTCTCACCAGCTCTGTTTCAGACCAAGGCATTCGTCTGTGATGAATTTTTGTGATTTTTCACCTCAAACACACACCATTCTTTTGTGTATTCGGACAGAATCATGACAAAACCCAGAGAAAGTCTGTCATGTACATGTGGAGAAATGCACAGTTTGATGTTTAGCTCATACTTCATCTGACTACCCCTAGAGCACAAAACAAACATGATTTGATTATTAAAAGTGACTTGTAGCCACCACAAATGAGAAAATAAAGCAAATAATTCTGTTCACAGTCTAAACTGTAACCTAAGCTTAAAAGAAAGAACCAATGAGAATACAAATAAAGTACCAGTTCATTAAGCTCTTTTAATGAGAGTAGGCCTAATAGTTGTGATAAAATCTTAACCTATAATACCCATCCCTATGTGGGGTATGTCCCATTCATGCCAGTTCATCACAGGACAAACTGGAGAAATGGGAAAAAAAAAAGGAAAACAAACTGAGCAGAGAAAGATAATGTTTAAAACATTTAAAATGAGTTGGCTGTTTATGTATTTTTTAAGTTTTTGATTTTTTTAAAAAAAATTTTATGGTAGTTTCAAACTGTGCTCGATATTTTGTTTTCATCATATCTTGACAAAGATTCTGGAAAAAAATCTACCTTCTGTGGTATTTTTTTTTGTCAAATTAGTCATTTTCTGAAAGATAGGCAGGTTAAACATGATTGACAGATGTAATAGCCAAAAGTGTCAGTGATTGTGTCAGGCGTGACCAGGACATGATTCCTCTGTTCCACTCTCAACATGGAAGCTCATACAAGTGGGTTCACTTTTCCATAACAGTGGGAAACAGTGGAAGGTTCATCTGTCTTTGCATTTGTTCTTTTGAGTTGAACCGAGAGGAGAGCTGTAGAAGGAAGGTGTGTATTTTCAAATTCTTATATTTTGTCCCCCTCTGATTTCAGCCCTTGCCACTGTAACTTTGTATGTTCACCTTGATATTTCTTAACTTGATATTTTGAACAGGATAATGTGTAATTTGATTATTTTCCCCATCAAACTCAGCAAGTGAACTCAAATTGTAATGAGGCTTATGCTATCGGGGGCCGACAGCAAGGATATATCCCTGAAATCCCCCCAGTCCTCTGCTACATATAAATCTATCCACGATAATTGTTAGACAATCATTATGAGCTCAGTTTGAGCTACATTGACCTGATAGTGGCAGAATAATGGTCAGAGAACCAATTTTTCCCCACAAAACTCCACCTAGTGAGTAAAAATGACGTCCTATGAACTCTGGATGGTAACGAGAATATGGACATTTGTAAGACGACCAATACGAACCAAATTTGATCTCAATTGGCCTGTTACTGCTTGATTCATGTCCAAAAAACTGATTTTCAACTAAAACGTCCCCATTTGGATAACTTATAATACTCATAAGCTGTTTTCAGACTGTGCCTGTGCCGGTGTCAGTTAACGCACCTAATCTCAAACCAGCTGAGGTGTTCACCCTGAAAATCAGAGCGTTCGGGAACCAAGTAAAACTTGGTTTTTCTAAGCGAATGGTGACGACATGAGTGGACATCACCAGGTTGATCTGTGTTCGCCTGCTGAGGTTACATCTCTGGATTCGGCGTCGCTGCCTTCTTCTCCACAGCAGATGTCATAGCATGGCCTGGTGCAGATAAATAATGATCTGTATTAAGAGTACAAATGCTCGCAGGTAGTCGATGATGCAATCCATAGCAGTGTTGTTATTTTCTCTGCCGTATGTATGTATGTATTGTATGGCCTTTTTTACAAGTGGCAAAGCAACGCCCTCTGTCGATGACGCGTCATGGGCTCGCATAATGCCACTAATGGCACAATCGCACTTCTAACTCGTAAGTATGACTAATTCAAAGTACTAGTTTACTTTACAAAGTAATTCACATGAATCTGCTTTTGCACGTACTTAAATGGCTGGTGCAGCACTGATGAAACCTCATTGTTCTAGACTGTTAACAGACAAAAGAGCCTGTTTTACAGCTTAAGGGCTGAAAGTGACCATGACTGACCTCAGTTTTTGTCAGAGGTAATTTATAAAGCTAGATTTATGCTTTACTGTCAAAGTGTTTTAGACACATCTGACATTGCAGCTGATTTATTACTGTCGAATAGGATTTCACTCTTTGATTATCATTTCACTACTGCATTACTAAAAGGATGTGCTGTGCATTATCAGGATCTCTCATGCATTCATCATTTCTGAATTTTCTTGATGGTCTTTCATCCTCTCAGAATTCACAGTCCAGTAAAACCAGTCATTCAGTATATACAGATAAATAGTAGTAGTAGCACCTAGTAAAGTAGTGGTAATAATAGTAATAGGGATATAGTATTTGACTGAGCATCTTTTGACATCATGGATTTAGTTATAAATCTGTTCACTATAGCCATGGTCTATTAATATACTATAAAGAACTCGGAGAGAAAAAAAACTCCACCAAGGGAGTTGAAGGGAATGCCCACAGTTGGACTTAATTTCCCCTTATATAAAACTCCCAGAATGGAAGAATCAGATGCATTCTGTGAGTTTTATTTAAAGGGATTTGAGTGTTTTTGTGGCCACTGCAGCGTAGTGTAGGGCTCTTTTGCACTGCAGCTCACTCAGCAAATGAACATTTAAAATATAAAAGAAGTCTGTGGAAAATATTGCAATATGATGACTTTTAGATTTGTCCAAGGTGAGATGGTGTGTCCATCATAACAAAATGAAAGAACTTCATGAACAGATAAGGATGCAAGGGTAGTGAACACGTGATGGTTATTGTCAAATCATCTGCTGCGACCTTGGTCAGTAATTTTTCAAGGTCATACTTTTTGTGCCGATATATCTTTACTGTATATGTGCGTGTAGTAGATTAGAATCAAATTAGATGTGTTTTGTCCAAACTTAGTTTTTTATTTTTTTTCTCCTTGGTAACAATTGTGAAATTTTGGAATTCCAAGAATTTATTCCGACCTGAAGCTTTTGACTTGAACAGCTGAAATTTAATTATCTTGTCAATTGTCATATCACTGTTGTCAGCAACTCACACATACACAAGAACATCCACAATTACAAAATAGAATAGAACAGAAGATACTTCATTCAAGAAATTTGACTTATTTGACAAGAGTTATATGAAACGTTTTTTTTTCTGTTGGATGAGCTGGGATTTCTTTAATCTCCCTCAGAATCATCATTCAGATGAATGAACGTAGAATGTCTAGCCCAGTTGGATCCGTCCTCTGAGTTGACAGCCTTCAGAGAAGACAGTTTTACGGTGCACTTTGACCTTAGATCCACCTTGTCTTAAATGCTTTCAATTTATTAATCCCTGTAAGTCTTCGAAATATGTTACACACTTTGAAAGTTAAGTGTTTTGGTTGTAGACTGAATGTAGTCAATAAAGTAGGAAACGCAAAGTGTGTTTTCTCTACTTTAGCGAATCTGCGAACTACTTCCACCAACACTGGAGGAATTCTTTAAAAGTCAAATTTCATGCAACACTGATTGGATCTGTAACCGGTCCCATTCAGTTCTGCTCTGTCTCCCCCCACCTCAGCATGGTCCCTCCTGTCTCCACTCAGCCAATCAAATATGCCGTCACCGCCGGGCTTATGACCCACACCAGTTGCTATAGCAACGCCGGCCTGCCTCCTAGAGAACATGTCATGCATGTTAAGTGGTTCTCAGATGCTCGCTCGTTGTCTCTGTGTCTTTGGCTCCCTCTTAAATACACACAGACACACACAGAGCGTAGACAGTTAACATGAGGGTTTGTCGTCGTGTCTCTGAAGCAGCGCCGCCTCACCTCTGTAAGCACAAGTGGCTTTACTCATACCCTCAGCATTTTATCTCCAAATTAATTTATTGCACTTACAAAATGGATCAGGCTGCTTTAATGCTTGTGTAAAGTAGAATAACTTCATTTTGTACGGCTACTGCTGTGCTGTAGAGTTTAAGGTAAACGTTGGTAACTTTTCCAACAAGTTTATTAGTGATCTCATCATATCACTGTCCAGTGGTCAAGGAAGTATGCAGATCTTTTGGAAAATTATGTAATTCAATTAAATGCTACTGGACCACACAGTAAAAAATCCTGTAATAATAAAATAATATACGTAATAATGATCAGGAGAATGTAGCTAAAGACCCAAAAGAGAAATGTTGTGTCTCTGTGGGACCAAACTAAGCTAACTAACACAACACAACATAACATAACATAACGTAACATAACATAACAGCTCCATTTTTTTCTGTCTCTTCTTCTTTTTCTGTTGGATTAAAATTATACTTTATATTGTAATGTTTGGTTATACTTTCACAAGATTAAATAAATAAAATAAGCCTGAAATGTACAAAATGAACAACAATGAAGAAAATAATCAAACTTTAACAAAAAAAAAGAACAAAATGTGCAAAAAAACTGAACTAGACAATCTCTAAAATATACAAAGAAAATAATGAATGTGAACAAAAATAAACGTCACACGATTCTAATGCTGAGTATTGAAATTCAAAGCATATAATATGTAATGTGATATATGCCATTTTTATATTACTATTGCACATGTAAAAGCAGAATTTGACAGTTGTTGTCAGTTGAGGTGGAGCCTGAACTGTTCTGATTTTTTTCTCCATTAATAATGACTTTTTAAAAATCATGAGAATGATGAGAAATCCAAATTACCCAGAGAATCTATGCAACACCTTCACAAGTCCAAAATGATTAAAATGTGTGAAAAATTGGTAAAATAGTAAAAAAAAAAAAAAAAGATACATAAAAATAATTCTTCATATCTAAGAGGATAAAACCATGAAAAGCTTTTACTTTACACCATCATTGAAATGGTTGCAGATTTATTTCCATCTGATACAGCTGTACATGCATAAACCTGCTCATAAACCCTTCATTTGATTTTGTAATAAATCATAATTTGTTAAGTAACTAAAGCTGTCAGAAGTCATATGTTTATCTCTGTAATATAGTGAAGTAGAAATAAAAGGCGGTATTTAAAGGAAATTACAGAAACCTTCCACTTGCATTTACAGTACTAAAGTGAATGCACAGCGCTGCATTCCAACACTGATCCTCAGATTAAGTCCACATTTCCACATCGTCTGCTCTACAACTTTGTGCCGTTGTTAGAATTATACTCCTCTACTGGCACTGTTCACATAGCTCCACTAGAGCAGCTTTATTCATCACAGGACAGTTAATTTAACAACTAATATCTGAGCCTTTTGATTCGACTAAAGTTCAGAGGTTTATTGATTTTCTTTGAAGGTTTACATAATTCTCAAAAACTGTGCAGTCTTCACCCTCACCTGTAGTGCTTTATGTGACCACTTCAGTGCTTAATTGTAAGTCCTTACCTGTAGTATTTAATCTAGCTTTATTATCAAAAAGGACCAAGGAAAGAAAAAAAAAAAACCAAGGAAGTCTTGCAAACACGCATCTTCTCCCATCGCATCCACCAACTGGTAATCACGAAAAAGGTGTGAAACCACCAACAGGGATATGCTTACTATCAAATCTGCTTTTATAGATGATCCAAAGTGGATAGAAAAGGGATTTTTTAGACTAGAGCTTTGACTTGTTCTTATTTTAAAAGTATAATTCATGCATCAGAATGATCTGTTTTCATTCTCACCAATAGAGTAAACTGAAGAGAAATGAGAAAGGGCAACAGAGATGCAAAGTAAATACACTTGGCAGCTTCTAACCTATCCTCCAAAAAATTGAGCAACACTTGAGGAGACTCGACTGCAAATTATTCATAACCTTCTGCTGAAGCTGTTACTGTGTATTCGACAGAGAGAGAAAGAAGGGGGTACCAGTGAGTGGAGAAAATGAGGAGAAACGATAAGAAATGAGGGTTATTTAGTTGTTGGTCAGTAGCGGGTCAAGCAGGTTCACAGTTTACACACACACTTATCTAATATCCCATGCTGTAGAGATCTGGAGTAAAAAAAAAAAAAAAAAATGAATCAAATAAGACAAGAAGATTCAAATAAAGTTGATGTCTCTCTTTGGAGACATTGTAGAACAGAGATGCATGCTGGGAAATCAGAGTCTGCAGCTGATGTACAGAGTGGAGTCCAGAAGGCTGATGAAGTGGGAAGTGTCAGTGGGTGTGGCTGTGGTGAAACTACATAACAATAACACCCCTGCCTCATTTATTTGGCTGCATGTCTGTGCCTTTAATGGTCATTAGCAGAATGTTGTCATTACAGTTTAAGTCGGTGTTTATATCAGTCTCAGCTGCTACAGTCTGTTACTCACTCCTCTACGGAGTCGTATATGTGGAGCTTTTTTTTCCTCTACCCATAGTTGTTGTTTTTCGACAGGATTTCCTCTAAAACCCTCAGGCATCTACTATGTGTTGCTGACCCCACATTGTTTACTGCCTCCAGGTTTTTCTGTCACTATTTCACTTATCACATCTACACTTACATTCAGATTCTACAGTTTTTCTACAATACATTTGTGCCTGGATTTGTTTTTATTGTGGAAAGCACAACCAGGATGACAGACCGTATTATATGAATGCATTTTGAGTTTTAGCATGTAATTTTTCTGTGTACAGGAGAACTATTAATAATATACTGTATGTTTGTATCATTTTGACATGCATTATATATAGTTGTTGATTCATGTACTTATGTCACATGTTCCCGGAAACTTTCAAATACACAGAAATCCACAGTTTTATTCATTATACTGACTTATTTCATCTGATCGTCTGCCAATAGAGCCATGTTTTTGCCTTCACAGAAAAACATAATAAAACCACATTTAACAGTAGGTTATATTACTTGCAGGTATTTCTTATGAATAGGGCTGTGTATTGGCAAGAATCTGGCGATACGATACAAATCACAATACTAGGATCATGATACGATATATCACGATATATCATGATACTGTTAAAAGGGCAATTTTTTGTTTGTTTCTGTTTTTAAAATGATTATTTCCTTGAAGAATTGAATTACACCACAAAATCTGCACAAATACTAAACACATTTTTATTTGATCACAACAGGATCTAATGTTATATCACAAAATGTTCCTGTGTTAAAACTTAAATGATGTTTGACAGACATTACAGTTTAAGATCCTGTTCAAGTGTTCATATTCTATTAGTTCAGAACTAACATCAGAACATTATTTTTGTGCAATTGCAACAAAGGAACTAACTTTATTTAATTAAAGAGTGTTAAATAATAATAAATAAAATATTAACAAAAAGAAAAACAAAAATGAACCTCCACAATATCTGCATTTGAATAAATACCTAAAAATATCGATGCAGTACTTTTTAATATCAATGCAGTATTGTGAAATGAAACATTGCAGAACCGATGTTTTCTTACACCCCTACTTAAGAAGTTATGTAACATGTACCCATTCATATATCCAGTGACACTTAAGCCTGTGTTTATGTTCTGTTAACTTGTGTGGTTAAAAGATGCAATATGAAAAAATCTTTGTTTTGTTGTGATTGTATTACTATGATCCTGTTGATCATTAGAACACACTGGGGGTAGTCTGAGATCCATATATCAGGAGTGTGGGCTGGGCTGGGCTGGAATCAGCCTACTCAGCTGACTGTCATCTGTGTAACTTCCCAAAGGTGTAATATTAAGGAATTTTGAAGACATCTGACAAATCTCACAAAGATACATTATGAGTGCTTCATGTGTCATCCTGCCCCCCCCCCCAGGACATATAATAATCCAGTAGAAATGCATTATATATTTTAAGTACTTGAAGATCAAATCCAAACTAATGCATATGTCATGCAGAACCAGTGAAATAAATAGAGTTGCCAAAGGTGTAATTTAATTTTAATGAGTATTGTCACCTCATGCATTGAGTTACAGGCAAACTATTGGTATTCTGCACTGTGCAGGGTACAGATAGATTTTAAGGTGCACAGTCAATTAAAATGAGCAAAGAAGCATTACATCTCCAGCCTGTTCAAAGAAAGACAAATGCTTACACCACATGTTAAAGCACAAGTTAATTTCCCTTGTTGATTTGCATATAAAACACAGAAGTGACATCTGATCACCTGAGATGCATTTAAGGACACATTCTAATGTCAGATGCACTTTGAGCTTTGTCCACTTGGGAACAGATTGTGAAAACAGTCTTAAGGGGATCTAAGATAATGACTGTCTATATCAGTGATAACAGCCTCATTATACTAATTACGCTGTTGAGTTCTTCAGTGCCTTCCTTCTGCTACATTATACCTGTGAGAGTGCGCACTAGCTGCTGTTCACTTGTAAATACAGCCAACAAATGTCAACAGATGTCCATCTACACAGACTCCAGCGCAAATTTCACTGAAGCAGATAAGCATATGCAGTTCTTCCAAGAACCTTGAACAATATTATCAAGACTTTCCAACAATATAACAGTATTACCTGAGGTCACCTTGTCAATGGCATCATAAAACTTGCATACATTACCTTGTCTGTAACTATGAGTTACATCAGATTTATAGCATGCAATAGTAGTTCCTTCATGCCAACAAACTAATTTTTCCTGTTTTTACTACATACAGTATTAGCACCTTTGACCTTCATGATTTGGTCATTGTTCCTATACTTTCACATCAGTGTTTGACATTGTCATTATGATAAAAAAAATAGTTTGAATCTTTTGAAATCTACCGGAATGCTGAAGTCACTCTGTTTGTTCTATCTTGTCTTTATTATTAATATCCCTCTAGTACTGATACAGTGTTATGCATACAGAAAACCCTCTTCAGGTTACATAAGACACCTTAAAAAATACAGCAGGTGGATATGTCATCTTTATTTTGGCATGATGTAAGGAAACCTGTTTGCCTTGTCCATCCAAGTTTTATAAATTCTGTTCCTCGATAGCCAAAAGTTGTTTTCCTCTCTCATTGTTTCTACCGTATGTGTAATCTTGTCAGCAGAATCTGGCCTCTGGCCTCTCTCTTATTCTTGCCTTCTCCTTTGTAGATCTTGTGTCCGTGCAGCAGGAATATCAAATGCCAAAATCAATCAGAAGATGATGTGGATGCAGCCACGGCCATCCTCAGCCTCTGTGGGCTGTGAAGTTTCTTGACTGTTTAAAATAGCTGACATCTGCGCTTCTTAAATATTCAACCAATATGACGCGCTCCTACCTTTCAAAATAAATAGAAAACAATACGTTTCTGATGTCCTGCTTTGGTTTGGAGCGTCCTTCTTCCACACTCGGCTGCAGAGAGTGTGAGAACAGCCAGCCTGACAGAGATGCATGTGTGTGTGTTTAGTCTGTGCGTGTGTGTCTGCATGGTTCAGTGTGTGGTGAAACTGGGGGCTCCAACTCATGCTATTCCTCAGTACAAACACTGTGTGGAAGTCAGTATTTAAATACACACTCTCTTAGCCTGCCCCCTACTGTTGCCCAGACCTACTTTCAAACACACATGTGTGCACTCACACACACTCTGGGGAGAAAAGCACCCCCAAAACACATTGTATTTGAGCACAAGTTGACTGGAGCTCAGCTCTGAGTTTAATGGGTGCTAAGTGATTTTTCTCCAAGTCCACTTCCCCCAGTTAAAACCCAATTAAGCAGCTGGGAAATGGACTGGGTAGAGGACTTTGTGGATCATACTGCCCCCCGTGGTTAAATATGGTATTGCACCACCTTTGCTCTTTGCTCTCATTAGCATATAAACATGTACACAAGTAGAGTTTTGACTTACGAACTCTGCCAGTTTCCTGAATGACATCACACACTGACATCTCTAACTCCAGGACATTTTGTCTGGGATTATTACATGGAAGTTGCATCATCTTTGACAACAGGGATTTTTTTTTTTTTTAACAGCCAAGGCCATATACTGCCAGAAATTTCTAGAACTGTCTGTAGCCTTCATCAAACAAACAAAGGTACCCCCCCTTTTTCCCTCAAGTCAAGGCTTTAAATAAATCACTACACCTCTTCTCTGCTGTGTGGCTTTTTCTACTTTTACAAACTTTTAAATTCTCTCATGATAAAATATAAAGGTCGAGCTGTTCTGACTCTTAATTGATTAAAGAATCATTTATGGATAAGTTTATAAGACTGTTGTATTTTAACAGGTTTAAGGGTGGTTGCTGAAATCATGTCAGTGCAACTCTCCATGCACAGGCCCCTTCACACACCCCACAATATTTTGCTGTTGTAGTTCTCCATGTGTCCAGTTGGTGTCCTCCTCTCCCCACTTCCACAGCCCCCTCCATCACACTCAGAGATTGAGCTGTCTCTGCTTCCAGTGACATTTCACAACTGTGGCACTTTGGAATCTGTCAGATGTCAATGTTTGTTTTACAACGACAGCCGTTTATTGTCACGGCTTCATCTAGTTATTTGTAGTGACTTCGTGGCCTCTTAAATAAGCCGACAGCTGCATAATGATGTGTCTTTTATGTTCGCTAAGTATTTATCACCTGGGTCAGTAATGCGTTTGCTTAGAGGTTTTGTTTTAAAATTATTTTTCTGATCATTTTCTGTTTTTCTCTGTTTCTATTTAGGAGTTGAAGAGAGTTAAGTGCAGTCAGTCCTGGAGCCTCTCCTCCCTGCCCTTCCAGACTTTCCCCCCCCTTGAACTGGCTGTTATTCACCTCCGGCTTTGGACATAAATAACACACTCACGCCTGAAAATAAACAAACAACAAGGTTAAACACCTCGCCACGACCCCCAGTGAGCAGGATGATCACCTCGGAGCTCTCTGTCCTACAGTGAGTGCAAACCCAATTCAACGATTAAATAAAAACACACACGCAAAAAAAAAACAAAACAAAAAAAAAACAACACAAAATTGATTTTACTTGACAGTTGACAACATTTAGCTCCTGATGGAAATTATTCATGTAAGTGTGGACTTTGTTGTGATTTAAGTCTGTTTGGTTATAGAATAGGATACTTTTATTGTCATTGCATCTTATCCATACAACAAAAATTGCATTTCTCTGTTCCATACATATTAACACACATTCACACATTAAACACTATTAAGGTACATGTTATATGACATGGTAAAATAGGTAAATGTATTGATTACCGATAGTTTTGAAGTGGGTATTTTCTTCAACTCCTTCCACTAAAGTACAAATCTAATGTCGATAAGAATATGAAGTATCTGACGTACTACTTTTCTCACATTTTTTACGCTGTACATAACAAAACATCTCCAGACATAAGATTTTTAAGATGCAGCCTTTTGTGATTATATAATTGTTCAGCTGGACATTGTGGTTAGATTACTCTGCAGCTCTAGTCGGATGCAAAAAGATCTTTATTAATCTCAAGGGAAATACTTGTGCCATACAGTACATTTTTGTCTTTCTTGTTTTTGCAGGATTGTAAAGTGCATACATTTTATTTTCTTAGTCTTTTATTCACATACAACTAGAAAATACAGGAAATATTTAAACAGTATTAAAATCAGATCTAAATGGCTTCCACAGGTTGAAATTAGTATTTACTGTGACCTCTGTTCTCTGGACAAAATGTAGCCAAAACAATAAGAAACATCTGATTTGTGTTGAATGAAATGTACTTTAGATTCATACAGTAAATCTGATATTGTCTGAACAACAGAGTTAAAAACATGTTAAAAACAAAGGCAGGTCACACTAAATACTGGACACTTTTTATAGAACTTGTTTTGTTCTGTTTCCTGTTCATCTTGGGTGTGTGTTAATGAGACTATAACTGTATAATACTTGTTTTATTATTTTATTTTTTACTGCATGTTTCTTACCTACTCCATGTTCTATGTATGCACCAAAGCACTGAAGCAAACTCCTAGTAATGTGAACCCTGTTTACTTACATGGCAATAAACATGATTCTGAGACTGAGATTGCATAGATGTTGACATTATAACTTTGCTGCAACTACAATCCTAATGCCGGTGTCAGATAGGAAAGCAACCCCCATGGAAAAGTGACCCGCGGATCAGTTTTGTATAATAGAATTCTGGGCCCCCTTATGGAAAAGTGACCCACCCCCAATAAATCACCAAATTTGTAAAGAAAAAAGTTTAAGGTATATATAAACATAAAATGTTATGAAAAGCACAAGTGATTAACAATCATGTGTTGCACAAATGTACAAGCACATGATATTACAAATGTATACATTAGTACAATGTTCAATGCAACATAATTATGCATTTACAGTATTTATAATATGATGATTATAACTATCATATTAAAAGAGTATTGTAAGATTGTTATTTTGTACCTAGGTCACAATACATTACATCTTACAACTACAATACATAATAAAACATAGCAATAGGCAAAGGGTCAAAATGCTATAGCGTGGAAAAGTGACCTACATTACATATTACAACTACATTACATAATAAAATGTAAATATTTACAAGGGGTCAAAATTTTGCAGCATGGAAAATTTAAAAAAGAACAAGTTTTATATTTAAAAAAATAATAATGATATATATTAGAAAATAAATGTTTTTTTTTTTTTTTTCATGATTTAGGGTAGATTTCATGTCTATGATGTCCAGCAACTCTAAAATGAACACAGATTATTTACTTCAGTGGCTACATTAATAAGTGAAATTATTATATGTAATTTCAAATTATACACGTTTAAGCTTATTATGATAGAGAAATGTATTAGAACATTTTTATTAATACAGTACAAATTCATGTAAGAGTTCAAAATTCTATGGGGTGGGTCAGTTTTCCATACGACAAAATTGGTCACCATTCTATATAGAAAAGTGACCCGGGGGTCAGACTTCCATGGAGATACAGGGATTTTACACAGAGCTCAGTCAGGGAATTTATATCTGCACAAGGATACACAGTACACAAGAGCAAACATATGAAGTAGAAGGTACCAACAAGTCATAATAAATTTAGGGAGAAAAATTATATAAATATCTTTTCCTGTACTTAAGCAGTATATATATAAAAACTTACTTTTACTTCCTGCATTTTTGAAACAAATATCCACACTTTCTTGATGCATTTTCAAAAGAGGCTCATTATTTTGTTTTTGCAGCCTTCAAAAGGGTTATTGATTATTTTTTAATTTTGTATCACTGCATGCCCTTACAACATCAACGCCGATTTTTAGCTTACATGAATGGAAAAATAACACACAGAAAAAAAAACAACCTTTGCCTAAAGAGCGGTGCATATTACACATATCAAATAAGCGGCATACGACATAAGTCAAAACAGATAAAAGTGAGACTTGACCAAGGAGAATAGTTGTCTTCAAAGACCAGGAGAACTAGTACCGACATGGATCATGTGATAATCAGTCATTCAGCAAAGAAACAGCCAGAGAAATGTAGAAATAATTTCTGCTTTTTCTTCTTTGAATACATTTCTCTTTCTTGTATTTTTGCCATCTCTGTAGAAGTTTCACTAAAAAATGCATTTGATCTCGAGGCAATATGAAATACTGCTGCAGATATTTGCACTGATAATTGAAAGTAATCTCACATAATTTAAGGTATTATTGCACATGAAATATGGTGCTTAATGTCAGAAGATTATTATATTACATTATGACTTTTATCATTTACATTTTTCAATATATGATTTAAAAGTATATGTTGTGTTTGCATTTCATTCAGGCAGAATCATTTTTGTCATTTAAGAACTGAATATTTAATGCACTTGAATCAATGAAAGCACTGAGTCATCTACTGCATGCCTCAACTTGTTCAACTTTTGCTCTCAGGGACTCGTCCAATGAATCCGGGGCGACAGACGCAGTGGGACTCAGTATGAGCATGAGTGAGATGGAGGATCCAGAGGCAAAAGGCAAGAAGAAGAGAGGGCGGCCTGGGAAACAAGCCCCGGTACGTGGTCAGGTGTAGCGTCAGGAGTGGGGAAAAGTCTCACAACCACTTTGTCTGTCAGTGTTTTCTTGTGGTTGTCAGTCCAGGTGGATTTACATGTGGATAAAGGTAAAGAGATGAGCACTGCCTACATATGTGTGCACCTGTTCATGTATGTGTCTATATGCGTGTGTGAGTTTGTCAGGGAACGTGATGATGGAACAGTCATGTACTTATGTATATGTTTTTATGGGTTTGTTTTTAGACATTTACTATTTTTATCCTATTTCTTATGTTATTGCTGGGACCTGAGTACACATTTTGTTTTTTCATGTGCTGCAATGAATGAATGACAGTAAATTAACCTTGATTTCCCTCCTTTTAGACATCAAATAAGAAGCCCAGGAAGTCCCCAACGGACAAGACTATGGGCATGGCCAGAGGGCGGGGGAAAGCCAATGGTGTGGCTCAACACAACGGAGACGGCGGAGACCCCGTCACGCTGTTTGAAGTGGTTAAACTAGGAAAGAGTGCCATGCAGGTGGGTGACGTGGACATAAACTGCCTGTGATGAACTGAAATTGAACTGAGTGAGACAACTTCGAAGTACATAAATATATAAATCAGATAGATAGATAGAGTTATGCTACCCCTAGTTTTGTTGTTTTTGCAGGGTTGAAATGAACATTCAGTTATTTTTCATTCTATGTTATCCAGATACAGCAAGACAATACAGAAAATATGTTAAAAGTCACAAAGAACGGATCTAAACAGGTTCTAAAGGTTAAAGTGACTATTTAGTGTGACCTCTGACCCCATGACAAGAGGCAACACAAACAGAAACATCTGACATGTGTTGAATGAAACCTGGTATAAAACAACAGAAAATTAGATAGATAGATCGTTAGATTGTCCTCATTTTTTGAGTTAGTTTCAGATGATAATGAGTGACCTTTAAAAACACAGTAGTCCCTTGTTAATGTCAGTTTTTTATTTTTATTTTATTTCTTCTTTCTAGATTCCAGGCTTTTAGTTAAGGTTATATTTAGATCAAATATTGAGCCTGTTTACATGACCATAAAAATCCGATAACTGGGCCTAATCAGATATTTGTAATAATCAGATCTGACGCATTTAAATGCACTTCAGAAATATGATCACTGAAAAACCCTGGTTTAGACGTTTCAGTCCATTATTGGATTTTGTTTTGGAGTATTCACATACGTAGTGACAGTAGACTCAAACTGTCTGTTGTTGTCACTTCTGTTTTCTCTGATTTAATTTAGTTTTTACACATGCACAGATGTAAAGGAACTAAATAAACCAGATTAACACGTATACATGCATGAAGACTCCATTTTCCCATAATCAGATTACTACCTTTATCTGAGAAAGCCTATCAGATTATACTGTTTATATGATCACTTGAATAATCTGATAACTCCAGAAATCAGATAATGATCGGAGTATTAATGTGCATGTAAATGGGCTCATTGAATGTGAGTTTAATACAAGTTGATGTTGGATGTAACTCACTATAAAATGAGATAAAGAAGAAGAGGAGGTCTGTTCTGAGCTACTAGAGAAACATGGTGGAGAGACACTATGAAGGCAACCCACTTCTATAAATACACCTCATTCTGTGGGAATAAAAACTGATTATTGACTCATGAAAAAACAACTGTATACAATAAATTCCCTTACAAAAATGAGATCCTTTAAATTTGTGTACATCTTACACATTGGACCTTTAAATACAGTGCCAGTAACCCTGTTCTGAATACTTTAAACAGGGATGATGAAGCTATTCCTTTGCTATTAATAATGAAGCATAGATAGATAGATAGATAGATAGAACTACACAAAGAAGAAATGAGGCAAGTAACGTAAAAGATGTAGAAAGACGAGAATAAAATCTCTGTTGGTGACAGCATGTTTCTAGTTAATTAACTTTACTTATTACACTGTTGACATTGTGTGTGTGTTTTTGTGTGTATATAATTTCAGTCGGTGGTGGACGAGTGGATCGAGTCCTATAAACAGGACAGAGACCTGGCCTTGCTCGACCTCATCAATTTTTTCATCCAGTGCTCAGGCTGCAAAGGTAAAAACAGTCTGTATTATCCCAGAACTCAACTCTGCCTTTTTTTTCTGTTCATATGTCAACTAAATAAAATAAAAACCTGAACCTTATTGAACGTTTGTGTAACCAGGTACCGTGAGGATCGAGATGTTCAGGAACATGCAGAACGCAGAGATCATCCGTAAGATGACTGAAGAGTTTGATGAGGTAACTGTCGGCTTTAAATGCTGGTGGATTTGACCAGGACTGTGTATTCTGGTTCTGATCATCAGTGTTAAACCCTCTTAATGATAGTAAAAGCTTCAATGCGCTGTATTTATTTTTAAAAAATGGCTTTAATTCACATTCATTGTAAGCAGATGTGGTAAAAGTCCACATATTATTTACTCAGGTGAAAGTACAGATAAAAGACGACTCTGGTAAAAGTGGAAGTACTGATTCAGTTTATTCACTGCAGTAAAAGTACACAAATACAAGCTCTGACATGTAATCCGAAAGTTTATGTGCAGACTTATCCTTACATTACAGTCCTATAACGTTATGACAATTACATAAGTCTAACATTAATTAAAATAATGAAGTTACTTTGCTAGTGTGCAAATCACCTAAACTCAAAACATGTTGATACTTTCTCATCTACTCTCCCTTTTACTGTCTTCTTTGTCATTTTTATCTTAAATTGTCTGTTTCATCTGATGGCAGCTTTTATTCTGTCATTTTTGTCATTCTGGGTTTTTTTTTCACCTTGTTGCATCATGTTAGTCTTGTTTTTTTATGTCTTTAATGTTCTCATCTTATATCATTCAGTTTTCCTTTATTACGTTTTTGTCTAACATCTTTTATATTGTCACATTGCTTTTGTTTGTCTTATACTATGCTACATCTTTTATGTCATCTTATCTTTATACATTTTCTATGCCATTTTCATCATTTTAGTCTTGTTACATTTGTCATCAACCTGTTATGACAATATAAGAAGAAAGTAGACATAGTTGTATTAAAACACAGGAAGTAAAAGTAAAAATTCAGCAGTAAAACAAAAAGTCAGATAAAGTACAGATACTTGAAAACTGACACAGTTATAATGTAGAACATAAATTATGAAAACTTTTCATATATAATGCATAAGTCAGTACAAAATTATACGTTCAAAGGGCCAATTGCTCTGACTTCACATCAGATTTCGTTCTTTTTTCAGACCAAAGCAAATTACTTTTCCAAACAGATAAAATTACTTCATTCTCAACAAATTCTTCTTAATGCTATCCTCTTTGACCTTTTGGGTGAAGTTTGGTCTCTTTGAACCTTCTCTGTTTTCGTCACCAGGACAGCGGGGATTACCCTCTCACCATGCCAGGGCCAATGTGGAAGAAATTTCGCTACAATTTCTGCGAGTTCATCTCCGTTTTGATCCGACAGTGTCAGTACAGCATCATCTATGACGAGTACATGATGGACACGGTGATTTCGCTCCTCACGGGACTTTCTGACTCCCAAGTCCGAGCGTTCAGACACACCTCCACATTAGCAGGTAGGATGACCAGCGCTGAACCACACCCCCATTTAATAGTCAGCAATGAGTAAGATTAAATCAGGGATGTCAAACATGCAGCCTGTGGGCCAAAACCGGCCTGTCAAAGGTTCTAATCCAGCCTGCAGGAGGAATTTGTAAAGTGCAAAAATTACATTGAAGATATTAACTTGACTTAGGGGTTGAAGTGGTTTTACTTCAGGGGCCACATACAGACCAATGTAAACTAATAGCATAATAACCTATAACTTCTCCAAATTTTCTTCTTGGTTTAAGCCATGAAGACCCAAACATCCACCATCGAACAAAACCATCTACTGATCTAAACTGTCTAATACCTGTTGATCCACTAATCCTATCAATACATGTAAACAATTGGTGTAAAATGCAGTTTGTCATCTTTTCATGGTCATCAGATATGACCCATTTGGATGTTCAGAGGCTCTGTAGTTACCATGGAAACACTGTCATCTTCTACAACATTGAGTCACCAGTAAAACCCATGTAGTTGGATCAATGACAGTGGATGGATACACTGGGTTTATGTTCAGTTATTGAGATATTTTACTGAAAAAGTTGATTTTTCCTTCCGTTTTCTCAGTTTCTGACATAATATCCATCAACTTTAAACTGAGTTTTTATGAACATCTACATGATCAGCAAATTAAATATAGGAAAATACATGATTTTCACTAAGAAAATGTAAAATACAGAGGATAATATTACAATAAATGGAGATAAATCCCTTAACCTCCTAAGACCCAGGACATGTCAGCAAAGTACAAGCTTTTTTTGTTTTTTTATTAAATAAGTACCTATATTGGAAACATCACGATACAACAGTTTTTTCAGAAGCAGTTTTTAAATTTTTATGGAATGTCCTTTGTGGTGGACAGTTTTCTTTTTTTTTTGTATAAAGTTGTGAAACTCTTGTCCACAAATGTGAACAGTGAGTCTTAGGAGGTTAAGAAAGGTCACATGGAGAGAAATATTCATTGGGGAACTGCCATAAAAGTAGCTCTGGGTCTTTATGGGTTAATGTGAAAAAAATATTACACTGTGTCTATAATTAATGGCAACTCCAAATTTTCTCTTTCAGTGCAAAAAAATAACATTAAACAAGGCTTACGCTGTCATGGGCCGAGGTAAATCCCAAAATCCCCCCAATCCTCTGCTATATATAAATCTATCCATGGTAATTGTTTGACAATTAATATGAACTCAGTTTGAGCTAGATCAACCTGATAGTGGCAGAATAATGGTCAGAGAACCAATTTCGGCATAAAACTCCACCTAGTGAATGAAAATGACCCTATATGAACTCTAGATGGAAGCCAGAAATGGACATTTGTAAGACGATCAATGTGAACCAAATTTGATCTCAATCGGCCTGTTACTGCTTGATTTATGTCCAAAGAACTGATTTTCAGTTAAAGCGCCCCCATTTGGATGACTTATAATACTCATAGACAAGCTAAAATCTGTAGGGTTCTTCCACTAGGGGTCCAGTATGTTGGTTATTTGAATAGGCACTAAAAAAAAAAAGTAAAAATGTGAAAAAGACATGTCTGAAAATGACTTATAATACTTGTAATAATTATGGAAATATTTACATTAACAAACTGTCCTTTAACGATAAAATGTGAATAACCTGAACAAATGTGAACCTGAAATGTCGAAAGAAAATTAAGTGCAATTTTAACAATATAATGCCTGTTATTAAGTGATTTGTGCCTTTATAGATCAGATCCATAATGATGTGCATTATAAATAAGTTGAGGTATAATATTATTAAAATTGCAGTATTTTTCCTGAGAAATTTCAGTTTTTTTCCTCTTTGGATATTTTGTAAATGTAAATATTTTCATAATTTGTTTTTTTGCACTAAAACAAAGAGAAAATTTTGAAATTGTCATTATTAGTAGGCTATTATTATTATTATTATTATTATTATTATTATTATTATTATTATTTTACTGGTGCGGCCCACTAGGGATCATATTGGGCTGAATGTAACCCCTGAAAGAAAATGAGTTTGACACCCCTGGAGTAATTTGTGATCCAGCAGTGGTCTGATCATAGTAGTAACATAAACTAACAATGCAGCTAATTTGTTCTAGATATGTACACAACTTTTTATAAGTGATAATAGAAGACTTTTTTCTGTGTGGGAGAGTATGAATCATCTTATACATATGTCTGTCATCTCATAGCGATGAAGCTCATGACGGCGCTGGTGAATGTAGCGCTGAACCTGAGCATTCACCAGGACAACACTCAGAGACAGTATGAGGCAGAGAGGAACAAGATCGCCGGCAAACGGGCCAACGAGAAGCTGGAACTGCTGCTACAGAAGAGGAAGGAGGTCAGCTGATGGTTTAGTGACTTTTCACTTGGAATTGGTTCATGGAAAAAGTGCTTGTGGGCTGCAGAATCTGAACAAGATATCCATTTGTTGTCTTCCTTATTTAAAGCCTAATATTTATCATGAGATAACTGATAGATGGTTCTTGTTTTAGACTATTTAATGTAGTTGAATTATCATGGTGAACGCCAAGATGGGTTTTCCGTATTCTAATGCAAAGGCTGACTGTAAATCTATATTTTTGCTCCTGATTTCTTTGCATCCCTTAACTTTGTAAAAAAAAAAACAAAAAAAAAAACACAAAACATGAGAGCAAGCCTGTAAGATTTAGATCACAGGTGTCAAACTCCAGTCCTCGAGGGCCAGTATCCTGCATGTTTTAGATATTTCCCTCTTCCAGCCACACCTGGTTCTATTAATGATCAACTCATCATCATGCTCTCTCCGATGTAATGGCTTCCAGGTGTGATGGAAGAGGGAAACATCTAAAACATGCAGGATACCGGCCCTCGAGGATCTGAGTTTGACACCCCTGGTTTAGATGAAGATGCTGAAGAAAAGTAGATCTCAGACTTTTCCATAGTTTTGTGGAGGCTTTAGGTGCGTGGATAGCTTTCTGGTGTTGTTATTTGGCCAGCAACACTGCATTTCTGCATAATTTTTTTTTCTTCACATTTTTTATTGCATTTCCTTCAAACTAATAAACCAATGCAATATATAAAATAGGAATAGTACACTAAAAAAAAAAAAATAAACAAATGAACAGATGAACAAAATAACACATAGGGCATTTCAAATGTCACAAATTAAAACACAAAAGTACTGATGAAAATAATCATACTTATATAGATAACCATAAATGACTAAAATAAAGAGAATTTTAAAATGAATAATATATTGAAATATGTATTAAGATAAATAAAACCCATTAATAAAAGGTACAGAGAGTGTGTTACAAAGGTGATAAGATACATCTTAGTGACATTAATGATCACCTTAGTCATGAAAGGAATAGTCCAAGCTTGCTCCATGAAACTATCTGGTTGGTTGTTAGTCGTCCAAAGACTGGATAGAATTAAAGGAGAGAAAAGGACCCCAGGTTTTGTTAAAGAGATCAGACTGTTTTCTTTTACTGTATTTAATTTTCTCTTTGTAAAAAAAATACATTAGGTCTTTCAACCAAGAGTTTGAGGGAGGAGGTTTTTAAGTCTTTCCAATGGAGTAATTTCTGCATAATTTTATACATAATTTTGCATCCATTAGTATCATTATTGTACTGTTCTGCTTTAGGATGTTTGTAAAATGTCCGTTTTATCTATGGTGTTCTCTCTAAATTTGTATTTCTCTATGCAGCTGCAAGAAAACCAAGATGAAATTGAGAACATGATGAACTCCATATTCAAGGGTATATTTGTGCATCGCTACAGGTACAGTAAACAGTTTACTCATTTTTAAAATACTGAATACGGATACGGTCTGTAATTAATAAGGGTGTGGTGATGTCGTCTAGGGATGCGATTGCAGAGATCAGAGCGATCTGCATCGAGGAGATCGGAGTCTGGATGAAGATGTACAGTGATGCTTTCCTTAATGACAGTTACCTGAAATATGTGGGTTGGACGCTACATGACAGGGTGAGTTTGAAAATCCTGTCCCTTCTGATATTGCCTCGTATTTGTTTTGCATTTTGTGACATATTTATTTATACTGACAGTCAATAGAAACTTTGAGGTAGAAATGTTTGCATATTTCTACTTGTGGGGGGGGGTTGTAATTATTCATTGTGGATTTATTGATGACTTGGTGCTTGGGTAGTGTAGATAATGATGAGTTGTCATTTTGTCACGGTTCATTGCACATGGGTTGGTCTCTTTGCAAAAGTGGACCAAATACACATTGAGCAATACTCAGTGGGTATCTGCACAATTTGAGGATTGGTTTTGAAGGCCTATATAAAGACCCAAAAAAGGCCACCATTGTTAGTCCAGTGAACAGCATCATGCCACGTCTATCACATGAACGTCTCTGGGCACTGGGTATGGTGGAGGCCGATTTGAGCTACAGTGACATAGCCAGGCGTATGTATGGGCTGTTCCCAACCTACAATCAGAAACCTGGTTGAACACCACAATACCACAGACTCTGTTGACCATAGACCGCATCGAAGCAAACGGAGGCCATACCTGGTATTGACTGTTGTGACTTTGTGTTTGGCAGGTGCTATTTTCTTTTGTTACGTTTTTTGTTTTGAAATTATTCTTGAAACTTTAGATTTTTGTTTCTGTATGCCAACATCCTAAACAAATGATTCAAAATATTTCAAAATAAAAATTATGTCGAAAAATATGGTCTCAAAGTTTTCATTGACTGAGTGTACTTATCTTGGTCTGGTATCGTAATTGTTTTGCATCATTTCGTCAGGTATACATTTGTCTATGTTTTGTTTGCTTTGTACTTCCTGGATATGTAGTCTTTCACTTTATTTTGTATTCATTTTTAATTTCTTTGGATGCATTTTGTTTGGTTTGTCTGACTTTATATACTATGACTTTATAGTTAGTTGTATATAGCTAACCATTAAGGCTATTATTATTTAGAAGGGGGCAGAAAATATAAGATTTTCTTCATCCTGCTCCTTTTCAAGCATGGGTGTGTAACTGTTTGTTCACCAAACGATTATTGAATATCTGCTGATGAAATAAATGACAAAAAATGTCCATGATTTTTTTTTTTGTCTGCACCTGCTTCATCTTCACCAGCTAGATTGAACTGAGAGGATCTGATCATATTTATACATCAAGACTGCTTTTATTTACAATGCGTGCTAAGCTGTCTTGTCCTTTTCCAGCAAGGAGAGGTGCGCCTGAAGTGCCTGAAGGCTCTGCAGAACCTTTACACAAACCGAGAACTGTTCCCCAAGCTTGAGCTTTTCACAAACCGCTTCAAGGTAACACCAGCAGGGATGAAAGTCACAATCAAAGCTACTTTTAACACATCTGGACTTTGCCTATTTGATAGTATGTTGTCTTGTTTCAACAGGACCGTATAGTATCGATGACACTGGATAAAGAGTATGATGTTGCTGTGGAGGCGATCCGACTGGTCACACTTATCTTGCAGTGAGTAACTTTGGTTGTTCTCTTTAGTTTTCATACACACTAAATACTGTATTAAGAAGTTATAAATCAGCCCTGTTTTTGTTTTGGAAGCCAAGAATTTACCTGAGCTTATTTAGCTTGATCTTGCCATTTTACCACATCATTACTAGGGGTGTGTATCGGCAAGAATCTGGCGATACGATACAAATCACAATACTAGGATCACGATACGATATATCAAGGTATATCATGATACTGTTAAAAAGGCAATTTTTTGTTTGTTTCTTTTTTTTTTAAATGATTATTTCCTTGGAGAATTGAATTACACTCAAAATATGTCCAAATACTAAACACATTTTTATTTGATCAGAACAGGATCTAATGCTATATCACAAAATTTTCCTGTGTTAAAACTTAAATTATGTTTTACAGACATTACAGTGTAAGATCCTGTTCAAATGTTCATGTTCTATTTGTTCATAACTAGCATAACATTATTTTTGTGCAACCCCAACAAAGTACCAAACATCTGCCTCTCAGACAGTAAAAAAGTGCTTTTAGGATGCTTCAAATTACCATTATTTAATAAAACTGTGTTAAATAATAATAAATAAACTATAAACAATAAAAAAACAAAAAATTAACCTCCATCATATCTGCATTTGAATAAATACCTAAAAATATCGATATAGTACTTTTTAATATCGATACAGTTTTGTGAAATGAAATATCACGATATATTGCAGAACCGATATTTTCTAACACCCCTAATCATTACTCTTAAGATCAGGGGTGTCCAATCCTTGTCCCCGATGGCCGGTATCCTGCATGTTTTAGATGTATCCCTCTTCCAACACACCTGATTCAAATGATAAGCCTATGATCAAGCTCTGCAGAAGACAGATAACGGCCGTCAGGTGTGCTGGAAGAGGGAAATATCGAAAACATGCAGGATACCGGCCCTCAAGGACCAGGATTGGATTAGTCTAAAGTAAGGGTAACCAAGGGTGCCCAAATCCAGTCCTTGAGGGCCGGTATCCTGCGTGTTTTAGATATTTCCCCCTTCCTGCACACCTGGATCAATTAATGATCAGCTCATCATCGAGCTCTGCTGAAGGCTGATAACAATGTAACGGCTTCCAGGTGTGGTGGAAGAAGGAAATATCTAAAATATGCAGGATACCAGCCCTCGAGGATCAGATTTGGACACCCATGCTTTAGACCAAGGGTGTCAAGCTTATTTTAGTTCAGGGGCCACATACAGCTAAATGTGATGGGGGAACAAGTGAAATAATAACCTATAAATAATAATCTTTTTGTTTAAGTATGAAAGTTACATTATATTATGAAAACATGAAAAACCTGGACAACCAACCTGAATTGTTTTTTTTTTTTTTTTTAAGTGCATTTTCAACACTGTTGTGTCTCAGTTTAACACAGTTTACAGATCACAGTGGATCTAGAAATGCAGAAAGCATTTATTAACAGGCATTATATTGTTAAGATTGCACATATTAAGACATTTCATTTTATTCAGATTTGTTCAGGTTATTCACACTTTATTGTGACAGAATAGTTCGGAATTATTTCATATTGTAATTTTACTTCTTTCATATTAAACCAAGTAGAACATTTGGAGTTGTCATTATTTATAGGGTACTATGTGATATTTTACTTGTGATCACATTGAGCTGTTTGTTGCCCCGCAACACCCTTGACTTAAGATTTTCAGTGCAATTTTTGCGCTTTGGAAATTCATCCATCATGTAGTTTGATATAAATAAACTCGCACTAAATTTGGGTAAAAGAAAAACAATCATTTTTGGGAATTGCAGAAATGATAGAACAATACAGATTCAATTAGATGGGGTAAACATCGATAGAGAATTGAAGAAATCAAATTCTTAGGGGTGACAATAGATGAGATCAGCTGGAAGCCACATATAAGATACATACGATCCAAATGATCAAGAAGCATAGCAGTATTAAATAAAGTAAAACAGGTTCTGGATCACAAATCACTCCGCATTCTCTACTGTTCCATAGTTCTACCATATATAAGTTACTGTGCAGAGGTTTGGGGCAATAACTACATCAGTACAATCCATCCACTAATCATTCTACAAAAGAAAGCAGTAAGGATCATTCACAAGGCAGGTTCCACAGATCACACAAATGCATTATTTTTACAGTCAAAGTTACTAAAACTCAAAGACATAGAACTACAAACACAAATCCTGTTCAAAGCTAAAAATAATCGACTACTAGGAAACATACAGAAATTATTCACTGAAAGGGAAGGGAGTTATAATTTAAGGGGTAGATTTAATTTCAAAATTCAGAGGGTGCGCACTACTAGGAAAAGTTTGAGCATATCTGTGTGTGTGGTGTTAAAGTCTGGGATAGACTGAGGGAGGAGCACAAGGAATGTTCAAACAGAAGACAATTCAAAAACACTTATAAGAACATGTTTTTCACAAGATATAGGGATGAGGGTTTTTAATTGTCACCATATGTTCACTGTTGTTTATGTATATATTTCCTTCCTTGAGTTAGTTATTATTTATTTATTCGCCAGCACAACTAAGAAAGGCATTGGTAAAAGATTATATGTGTATTTGTATGTTGTGTATGTGTATAAACGTATGTATGTGTATATGAGTGTGTGTGCGTGTGAATAGATATATAGATATAGAGGAGTAATGTAAAAGGAAGAGGGACATATTATTAATAATATTGTAAGGAGAGGGGGTGGGATTAAATAAATTGCACTTCTTCCCACCCCTTTTCGGGCATGTAAATGGACCTATTGTGCTTTTCTTCTGTCTAAGATTCTTATGATTCTTGATATTTGTATTATTATGCATGTTTTGCTAGTGCAAATATGTTAAATTTCATTGCATGTTCAGAATAAATCACTAAAAAAAAAAAAAAAAAAAAAAAAAAAAATCACAATCCCGTGGGACTATTTGATGCGCCAGTTTTAGCCTACGGGCCTTTTGTTTGACACCCCTGCTTTAGATTCTCCGACACAAATCCTGAGTCTATTGTAGTTTGTAACTCATTTGAACACTGTGTTTACAGGGGAAGTGAAGATGCTTTGTCAAATGAGGACTGCGAGAATGTGTATCACCTGGTTTACTCTGCACACCGACCTGTAGCTGTTGCTGCAGGGGAGTTCCTGCACAGGAAGTGAGTCCATCTTATTACTCTGTTTTGTCTGTGTGATGTTATAAGTGCCTTTTTATTGCTATGAATGGCATTTGTTGAATGACTTTTTTTAAATTCTCTGCTTAGTAGTGTGTCTCTCTCTCCCTGTGTCGGTCAGGTTATTCAGTCGTCATGATCCACAGGCAGAAGAAGCTCTGGCAAAGCGCAGAGGGAGGAGCAGTCCCAACGGAAACCTCATCCGCATGTTGGTGCTCTTTTTCTTGGAGAGTGAGGTAGGCTGTTTTCACTATGTAAACAATACATTGTGCTCATGTAATTGGATTTTCTCCATAACATTTTACCCTGCCACACATGAAGGTGTTACGACTAAATCCACCAGATCGAATATGGTATTTTATCATATCAACTTGTGTATGTTTTTCGCAGCTCTATGTCCAAACTTGAAAAAAGGCTCGTTCAGCTCTGAAGGACACACGGGGACAAGTCAAGTCATTTTTAGTTCTTGTTTGATGGTTTGTTTTTTCAGGTATATTTTAGTTCATTCAGTTAAACAGGTTAGATAAGATGAATGGGGTGAACAGTTTAAACAGGATGAATAGGCTGATAACCTTAAAGTTAAACAAAAACACAACATATGCGTTATTTTAAGCAATTAAGTATTTAAGCGTATTCTTTTTCAGCATGCATTTCTTTAAGCAAAAATTAAGTAACTCAGTCCAGCAATCAGTCAAATTCAAAATCAGCAAATGCCGTTCAACATTTAAGCGCTTTTCAAAACACAAACAAAGTTTATGAAACATACAAATAAAGTTAAGTAATAAACATGGCCCTACACAGTTTGATACACACAATTTTAACTTATAATAATAATAATTGTCATCCTTTTTACAGTCATTCCCTTTAAATATTAGTCCTTACCAGTTGTGTGTTCAGGGACAGATCCAGAAGCTCAGGCGTGTCTTTCTTTGACTCTGTTGTGCTTTGAGCAGCTTGGCAGCCAACTACAAACTTTTCCTCCCACACTTTCTCAGCAGGTGTACAGGTTTAATAATCACCTTGCAGGAAGTGCAGGGTGAGTGTTTGGACTCACCAATGCATGCATGTCTGCCCCCTGTAGGTTTGGAGGGCAGGGTGGTTCCCATGGGCGGCCGTGGGCAAGACAGTTCACCTACCTTGCCTCCAGTGCCACTCACACTGGTGTATGAATGAGTATGAATGTTTGGTGGTGGTCGGATGAGCCATTGGTGCGGGTTGGCAGCCACGCTTCCGTCCGTCTGCCCCAGGGCAGCTGTGGATACAGATGTAGTTTACCAGCACCAGAGTGAGAATGTGTGAGTGAATGAATAATGGATCCACTGTAACCACTTTGAGTATACATTCATAGAAAAGTGCTATAAAAATCTAATCCATAATTATCATTATTATGTTTGTTGCTGTTTGAATGTATTTTAGTGCTCTCAGTCTTGACGCATCAACATACATTACCCTAAAGACTTGATGTGATATGACATGAGCAGGTTTTATATGATTTTCTTTATTTTTTTCATTCAGAGCTAAAATGCACTCTCTTTCTCAGGTCAACATTTTGTCTGAGACACAACATCAAAAACCTTAGTCTGAACTATGAGTACTTAAAAAATACATTTCCCAAAAAGTGCTTTACTTTCCCAATGTGTCATGCTACTCTTGTCCTTTTTGTCCTTTAACACAAGTTATATCTGATCCAAATCTGTTAAATCCAACAGTGATGAGGTAGGCTACTGTAATATCTCATCATTGTTGTACTCTTTGACCACCTTTAGCTAGGTTCCTTTTGCAAGGTTGTAAATATGGTGTGTTTTTATTTACTAGTCTCTCTATTAGGTTACAAGAAAATACCTAAAATGTGCAACATGCATCAAATGTGTGCACAATGCACAAAAATCAGCTGAAATTACTTCTATAGGCAAAAGTATTTATTGTCAGCTCTGTCCACACAACAAAAAATTGCCCAAACAATAAACAAGATACATAAACAAAGCATGTGTTGAATGAAACCTAGTGTTAACCAGCTGAAGATTTGTGCAGTGAACCTCATTTTGCCCAGTTCAAATTGACTCACATTATGGACATTATAAATCTTTTTTCTAAGCATTCATTAATCCAATCCAACTTTATTTATAAAGCACTTTAAAACAACCACAGTGGAACAAAGTGCTGTACAGATGAACAAAAGTACAGTACAAATTAATAAAAGCATTAAAAACTTTAAAATCAAATCAAATAAAACAAGTTTAAATATAAAAACAGAAATAAAATGTCAACATTGCACGAGTGTTAAAAGGCCAAGGAGAACAGGTGGGTTTTAAGAAGAGATTTAAAAACAGGTAAGGAGGAGGCCTGTCTGATCTACAGAGGCAGGTTGGTCCACAGTCTGGGACCAGCAGCAGCAAAGGCCTGATCTCCTCTTAGCTTGCACGTTGTTCTGGGCACCATCAAAAGCAGCTGTTCAGCTGATCTGAGAGAGCGAGTGGGAGTGTATAACTATTATACTAATTAAATGTATTTCCTCTATATTTGGGCTGTATTTTGGTTGAGACAGAAGTGCATGTGTCATAATAACTCGGTGTACTGTCTGTGTATCTGCAGCTCCATGAACATGCAGCCTACCTGGTGGACTCACTGTGGGAAAGCTCTCAGGAGCTGCTGAAAGACTGGGAGTGTATGACTGAACTGCTGCTAGAGGAGCCTGTGCAGGGAGAGGAGGGTAAGACACTGACACAAATACTGCCCTAGTTAGGATTTTAAAAATACTCTGTGTCAGAAACACAGCACCAGATAGAAAAGATGGTGGAAAACCTTGTTTTTCTCTTCAACTCTTACTTTTTTGATCTTTGCAGATAATCTGATCCACTCTTTGTTTTGTCCATATTTCTTCCTTCCTCTGTCTTTTTCTCATGTCTGTCTCTCGCTGTCTGACCTGTCCTCTGCAGTGTTATCAGACAGACAGGAGAGTGCGCTGATAGAGCTGACAGTTTGCACCATCCGTCAGGCAGCAGAGGCACACCCACCTGTCGGCAGAGGCACCGGCAAAAGGGTACGTCACACTGAACACCATACCGTTTGAGTAGACAGCAGCACTCACTGCAAAAATAAGGCAGATGAGGACAGTTTCTCTACAGAATCATACAGTGTTAAACAGCTCAGGTTTCAGGTTTATGTTTATTCAATCATCATCAATAATACAGAAAATACAAACAATGAGGCGAATTTCAAGTCAACGTCTGTGAATTATGTTGAGACTGAATAGGCTTAGTCAGAAGCTAAATGCTTATATACGCCTACATTCAAATCAAAATCAGTTTTAGGCTACCAGTCAAAACAGCAGAAATCATTCCTGCTTGTATCCTTTAAAAATATCTTTCCAAACCAATATTTTGAAAACATTAATGAATTGCACATCTTTAAATTTATATTTATGTCATTCCATAATTTAACTCCAATAACAGCAATACATCTTCTTTTTTACGTGTAAATTTCTAGGGGTCCTTAGGAAGTGCAAAATCCAGAATTTTATGTCTTAAAATGCCATGAATATGATTTGAACATGTCTCACAAACTGATTGGGTTATGCAGTTTATTCCCACTGTAATAAAAGTACAAAACAAACCAACATGAGGCTGATGAGCATTAATGCAAACTGTGCACCTCAGGTTGAAGCTCCTCCCTCAGCAACGCTGTTTATGTGTTGGCTGATGGGTTCATTCATGTTCTTGTTACTCTGGGTTAAGAACCATGCGTTAACTTAATGCACCTTTAACTTGTCGTATAAAAACATTAGAACAGGGCTGGAAAATGACTAAAGAATAAGACTTCAATTTATCCACCTATTGGCATGTAATGCAATATATAATTTCCCGTCAGTTTGAAAAGAATGATGATAATAGTTGAAACTGGAGGAAAGAGGATTCACTGGATAAACTGTAGAGTTTTTATCATTTTTTGATCAACCATTGTTATCCTCTCAAAGAAAAAAAAAAAATGGAGACTGAGAAAAGAATATTAATTTTCCCATTTTAAACATTTATGGTGTTTGTGGATAGATTACTGAATCTGCAAGGTGAATACATGAATGCAATGTATTCTGTTCTAACTGTTTAATAGAGTGTTTAATATGTATATTTGGTATATATGTATTTAGCTCCATATATATGTGTGTATATTTAGTGTACATATATATATATTTTTTTGTAGTATTGATAATTTTTTTTACCTGCTACTCTAATTATACTATACAATTATACATGGAGCAACGGTCACACACAATAATATCCCCTGGGATTAATAAAGGATTCTGATTCTGATTTGTCTACATCCAGTTTGCTGTTCACGTTGATGGAACAGTTTACGAGGTGCACTGAATATACTCACCGTACATAAAATGCAGGGTCACATCTTTTCTTGTTTGGGGGAGGCAGTTAGATCTGTCCACATAGAGGGAAAATGTTTTAGCTTATTGTTGCAACAACATAAGTTTTATTGTAAATTGTGTTTTGATTGTTTGACTGCCCAGCCCTGCTTTAGAGTCACATGTTTGTTTCTGTTTGTCCAGGTGCTGACAGCAAAGGAGAGGAAGACCCAGATAGATGATAAGACCAAACTGACCGAGCACTTCATCATGGCTCTGCCGATGCTGCTGTCGAAGGTAAACCCTTATCTGACCCCCAGCCTGCAGCCCGCTACTGATTAAGGCGGGGTGATTGATCTGTTTGCTGAAAGAATTGACAGAAGTATTACTAGTGTAGCTGTGACAAGTGTTAATGATTATAAGTCACTCTAGACAAGTGTGAAGGATTAAGACTTAAAGTGCCATTGATCACGTCAGTAACTGAGAAATGGAGGTAAAGGGTTAGTGCGGCCCCTCCCTGTTCTCTTTCTTCTAACTGCTCTCTATCTCCGTGGCTACAGTATCAGGCGGATTCGGAGAAAGTGGCCAATCTGTTGCAGATCCCTCAGTTCTTCGACCTGGATGTGTACAGCGCCGGGCGCATGGAGAAGCACCTTGACGCCTTACTGAAGCAGATCCGTCTGGTGGTGGAGAAGCACATTGAGACGGACGTTCTGGAGGCCTGCAGTAAGACCTACAGCATCCTCTGCTCGGAGGAGTACACCATCATGAACCGTGTGGACATCGCACGCTCGCAGCTCATCGATGAGATGACCGACCGCTTTGCACACTCAGTGGAGGAGCTGCTGCAGGAGGTGTGTGTTGGACTGAACTCACTGAACTGTCATTTAGATCTGGCAAAAAACTTGATAGAGTAGATATTGGGCCTCAGAGAAAGTCTGATGTCATTGAAGGACAAAAAACACATGAAAAATGAGAAAAAAATATTGCTTTCCATTTCCATTTCATATCTTTTAACCGACTTTTGTCCTCATTGTCACTGTCAATCTTTCATTCACTTTCAAGTGATTAAACTGTTTATTTGACGCTTGTAGGAGCTGAAGTTGAACTAAACAAATTTTCGAAAAAAAATCACACCCATAAAGAACATTTATTTTTTCTTTTTTTATCCTTCCTTTATCCGTTATCTATCTAGGAACATTTTATTGAAATATAAAATCTCCCCTCCAGGAAGAATGGCAAGGTAAAATGACAGCCACAGAAACAACAGTTTCACATATAGACATGCCCTCCAGAAACACACAATTATGTGATCACATAATTCAATCCATAATCAAAGAAATAATTGCATATTATGCAGGGGTCTGCATTTTTTCCCAAAAAGGGTGCATATTCACTGCAATAATAGCATATTTGTGTGTAAAATATGTGAAATATGCTGGGCTCGCATGATTTTATGATCCCGACATTTTTCCGCATAAAGTTTAAAAAATATTGCATTATAACTTGACACGGGTAGTGATGTAATATACTACTCACAACATCATCGGCTTGCACATCCACAGAAGGTAAACTAACCGCAAGAATCAGAAAAAATCCTGCAAGATGATGAAAAATGCAGCTCATTTACCGACAAAAATATCTGCAAAAGACAGCAAACCAGTACCCGATGTCTGACAGGAAAGCAGGTTTATAGTATTTTACACCCCATGCAACTGTATGTTGGAACATTAGAGAAAATCGACACTGGAGCCACTTTTCCACCGCAAAACATTTGAAAATGGTTTTTGCTGCAGTGATAATAATGTTCTCTGAAGATAAAGTCTCTTATAGCCTTGAAACAGACAGCATGGTCTACCTCACTTTTGTGAAACAGGAAGTAATTATTTAATTTTTGACACTTGTGACTCAGGAATGTTAAAGCCATGTTTGAGCCATGCTTAGAAAATAAAGAACTCAAACAGAACCAGCCCTTTCTGTGATGTAGTGTATGCTTACTTCTGTATGTTTACTTATCATAGGATGTAATTAGGCATTTTTCATTTTGTAGTAGTCTAGTTAGAACCATTTTTTTCATTGAAATGTACAGGGTGGGGAAGCAAAATTTACAATATTTTGAGGCAGGGATTGAAAGACAGTGTATGACCAATTAGTTTATTGAAAGTCATGAGAATTTATTTGCCACAAGAAAATGTACATAATAGAAAATGTTTTTATTCTATGTGTCCTCCTTCTTTCTTAATAACTGCCTTCACACGCTTCCTGAAACTTGCGCAAGTGTTCCTCAAATATTCGGGTGACAACTTCTCCCATTCTTCTTTAATAGTATCTTCCAGACTTTCTCCTAATAGTTTTGCTCATAGTCATTCTCTTCTTTCCATTATAAACAGTCTTCATGGACACTCCAACTATTTTTGAAATCTCCTTTGGTGTGACGAGTGCATTCAGCAAATCACACACTCTTTGACGTTTGCTTTCCTGATTACTCATATGGGCAAAAGTTTCTGAAAAGGTATGGATAATAGTGTTAGGTATGATTATGACATCAATATATGTTTGGTTTCAAAACAATTGACGTAGTGCCTGCTGAGAAAAAACAACCAAATGTTCATTGTAAATTTTGCTTCCCCACCCTGTATGTTTGTCCAGCATGTTTTGTAAATTCCCGTAATTTCATCACATTAAATCACATAAAAACCCTGCATATTCTGTCACATAATCAAAGATTTTTGCCTGCATTTTTCTGGAGGGACTGTATAGAGCACACATAATGTATAAGAATCAGCAAAAATGTATGTATGATTCATTCACAGAGGTTATGGGAATCAGTATCATGTTTCTTTCATTAATTCAATTTTATTTGAAGAGCTCTATATCACAACAAGGTTGCCTCACAGGGCTTTACAGAATTAGTTGGATATAAAAACAAACGACAGTCAAATAAACAGTAAATGAAGGAAATGTATTAATGTCCTGGGCATCCCCCGTCCTTAGACCCTCCTTCTCAGCAAGGAAAAACTCCAAAAACCCAGTGGGAAAAGAGAAACTTCGGGGAAAACCACAGTGGAGGAGAGATCCACTCCCATGGATGGACAGGCATTCCAGACTGTAAAATACTTAAGTTCTTTAAAGAAGTGAATGCTTATAGAGAAATGATATTTTGTGACTCATTCTGTGCCTGTGGTTCATAAATAGACCTTTATTGATCTCTGTGTTCATCCTGGAAATGTTCAGAAGAATCTCAGCAGTCGATCTGCTTTTGTTGCTGGTGTGAAAGGGTAGGAGTTTGGAAATGTAAGTAGGTAGATAAACAATGCCTTGGCAGTAAAAAGCAACTGACTTAGAGAGGAACATCCTCCAGTTTCATATGAAATTCTGCTGTGAGAGCGTTAACCTAGGCAGAATGAACGAAAAATCAAAAACTAACAAGACAAAAATGTCTAGTGAGTCATGAGAGATAGGAAGAAATCTGCAGGAATAAACAGGCTGGATCTCAGTGTTGGGTTTAGTTTTGTGTATAAATAAACTGACAAGTGTTTGTTGTGTTTCAGGCAGAAGAGGCTGATGATGACGACATCTACAACGTTTTATCTACTCTTAAAAGACTCACAGCCTTTCACAAGTAAGACCCTCTGCTCATGTCTGCACTTCAGTCAGGTCTTTAAAATTTCACCATCACGCCAAAGATGTGAGAATCAAAACTACTCTGAAGTTCAGATCAGAGCTATTGAAATTTTAATTAGTTTATCTTTCATTGAGTCTTTCATTTTACTTTGAGATTTTTTAAGAGCATCCTGAGTTTTGGAATTATTTTTACTTCGAGGACTTGTTGGTCAACAACTCCTCACAGTAAAGTAGTTTTACTTTTTCAGATATCATGAGGAAAGCTTTGATTTAGAGAAGCTGAAAAGGTGGGATGGAAGACTGCATGACATCAAATACAGTTGATAAAACCATTCCTGTTCCCCAGTCAAAGAGGGTTAAAGAGTGAATACAGAGAGAAAAAGAAACTCTAGTTCTGTTTCATTTTGTTTGTGTTGTGTTTATCGTAGCTTTCATTTAAGTTGTCCTTATTTTATTTCAGTTAACATTATTATTCACTGCTTTATATCTGAGTTTTTCATAACTTTAATAACCTTTCAGTCTGCTGCATAAAAGGCTGAATAAAAGCACAAGTTAAACGGTAGTCCTGATAAATTCGATTCCTCTTATTTTTCCCTTCTTTTTTCATCCTCAGTGCCCACGACCTGACGCGATGGGATTTGTTTGGTAACTGCTACCGCCTGCTGAAAGCGGGCATTGAGCAGGGCTCCATGCCGGAGCAGATAGCGGTCCAGGCCCTGCAGTGCTCCCACTACTCCATCCTCTGGCAGCTGGTGAAGATCACAGAGGGGGCTCCCACCAAGGTGCATGACTGAACTAAACAGATCCCACACACTCATCAGATCCCAGGGTCATCATCCTCAGCCCTCAGGCTCAGAGTTAAGACCACCCCCGAGGGCTGAGGCTTATCTGCTTAGGTGTAGAAACCCATCCCATCCATTCATGTCCCATTTAACCCCACACACAGACACCAAATATCCAAGTCTGTGATTCTGCACTGGACTGATCCTCCATCCTTTGAGACACTGTAAACCCTAAACCAATGAAACCTTTTCCACAGTATAACAGGGCTGTTAAAGAATGGTGTGTGTGCATAAAGTATTTGTTATGACTTCAAAAAAAGACAGTATTGACCAACACGACTGGCAGACCAAGTACATATTACACTGGGTTACAAAAAAATGTTTTTTGCAAGTTGTCTAGGTTTTTTCAACTGAATTAGGACCATTTTGCACCGCTAAATCCAAAAATGACATCTGTTTTTCTCAATCAGGTCAGGTTTTTTTGCTAATTTGATTTTGAAAAATTTGATCTTCTCACAAAATATAATAATTAATACCAAAATAAGATTGGTAAGCACACTTTATGAAACTTGTGACTTGATTCCTGTTAGGTACAATGGTGTATTCACCGCAGATGTAGCAGAATACGTCAGGCTTATTTTTGCAAGATCTTCTAGTCGAAGCCATTTCATTCACCTGTAATATTAAAAAACCCATTAATCATAAATTAGCAAAAGTAAAATCTTCACAACTCGTTTATTGCAAGAAATATGAAAGAATTTTGTATCATATGATGTGAAAATGCCCATAAATGTAAGCAAAAATGTTAAAAAGCCAATATGTAGCATAGTTCAGAAAGTTGACCTGATTGAGCAAAAATAATGTGATTTTTGGATTCAGCACACCAAAATTATCAAAAAGGCAAAGTCCAGATGTGTTAAAAGAAGCTTTGATTGTGACTTTCATCCCTGCTGGTGTTACCTTGAAGCGGTTTGTGAAAAGCTCAAGCTTGGGGAACAGTTCTCGGTTTGTGTAAAGGTTCTGCAGAGCCTTCAGGCGCATCTCTCCTTGCTAGAAAAGGACAAGACAGCTTAGCACGCATTGTAAATAAAAGCAGTCTTGATGTATCAATATGATCAGATCCTCTCAGTTCAATCTAGCTGGTGAAGATGAAGCAGGTGCAGACAAAAAAAAAATAATCATGGAAATTTTTTTTTTGTCATTTATTTCATCAGCAGATATTCAGTAATCGTTAGGTGAACAAACATTTACACACCCATGCTTGAAAAGGAGCAGAATGAAGAAAATCTTATATTTTCTGCCCCCTAATAGCCTTAATGGTTAGCTATACACAACTAACTATAAAGTCATAGTATATAAAGCCAGACAAACCAAACAAAATGCATCCAAAGAAATTAAAAATGAATACAAAATAAAGTGCAAGACTACATATCCAGGAAGTACAAAGCAAACAAAACATAGACAAATGTATACCTGACGAAATGATGCAAAACAATTACAATACCAGACCAAGATAAGTACACTCACAGTCAATGAAAACTTTGAGACCATATTTTTCGACATAATTTTTATTTTGAAACCCTAAACTGGAATTTTTTCATATGAATCATTTGTTTAGGATATTGGCATACAGAGACAAAAATCTAAAGTTTCAAGAATAATTTCAAAACAAAAAACTTAACAGAAAATGGCACCTGCCGAACACAAAGTCACAACAGTCAATACCAGGTATGGTCTCCGTTTGCTTCAATGCAGGCGGCGATCCGTTGGTGCACGCTTTGGACTAGGCGTCAGATGGTGTCTTGCAGAATCCTATTCCACTCTTGCTGTAGTGCAGTGTTATGTAGTGTGTGTAGCTCAAATCGGCCTCCACCATACCCAGTGCCCGGAGACGACGTTCACGTGATAGACGTGGCATGATGCCGTTCACTGGACTAACAATGGTGGCCTTTTTTGGGTCTTTATATAGGCCTTCAAAACCAATCCTCAAATTGTGCAGATACCCACTGAGTATTGCTCAATGTGTATTTGGTCCACTTTTGCAAAGAGACCAACCCATGTGCAATGAACCGTGACAACATGACAACTCATCATTATCTACACTACCTGAGCACTAAGTTATCAATAAATCCACAATGAATAATTACAACCCCCCTACAAGTAGAAATATGCAAACATTTCTACCTCAAAGTTTCTATTGACTGTCAGTATATAGTGGCCTCTGTGTGCGCGCGTGTGTGTGTGTGTCTCAGAAATCACACAAAATCTGGAAAGAGCTGACTGCTGCAGTTTGGCATACTTATGTATTTTTGGTCAAGGGAGACAGTAGTGAAAACAACAAGTTGATAGGACCAATATTTTGAGAGATATTAGTAATTTTGGAATACAATAGCCTTACAACCACGTTGCTAGGGTCAGAATATTTCGGCGGTAACTACTGGACAAATGCGGTACATCATGCACAAATACACAATAGCATGAAAACTATCACATCTAGGGTCAACAACACTAGTCTACCTGTATAATTACTTAAGCCTCATTCTTAAAAATGTTGTATTTGTTCATATCCAATACCTTTTGATTTATTTATCATGTTTCCGTGTAGGTGTGGTTCTACTTCTAACCAAAATAGTAGCTTTTGTTTCGGCTATGCATCTTTACGTCAGTCCTGGAAACTGATAGTGGATTTTTAAAGGCAGATGTAATATGCTAAAATTTGCAGGACAAATCAGATCTGTCCAGCCCATAACACAATAACTGATTAGGTGAGTTAAAGTAATAAATATCTCAATAAATGAATCTGAATAACTGAACATTACATTTAATCTAACTAGAACTGAACATCAAATCTTAAAAAGTAGAAGGGAGTGAGGATTTGAATTTATGATTATATAATCATTATTACTGTTATATATTATTTTCCCACAAAGTCAGTATTTCCAGCTAATTATTAATCCCAATTAACCCCTCAGACACTTCTGGTGACAATTTGTAAAATCAGTTTATACGTCTGTGTTTGTTGGTTTGTTTACATAACATTTATGGTCAAATACATCACCAGTATTTGATCATAAACAAGTAACAAATATTATTATTGGCGTAGTTAGACATAGGGTTATTCAGTATCACAATAGCAGTTGGTATTAGATGTAAATGTAAATGTCACCACTCTAAATGCAGAGAGTTTGTGTCTGTCTACTGACTCCCTAGTATTAAAAAGGATTATTATTCATATCAGTCTGTGATATTTTTTAGTGCTTCATAAAACTAGCATTTATAACCTTTAATGAATGTACTTTCTGGTCATTTACTCTGCATAATGCACATTTTAGACTTTCAGGCACGTGATTTTAATCTGTATGTTTGGATACACAATCCTCTGGGCTGATCAGGTGACAAGAATAGAAAAAAGAAATAGTCATTTATCAGCTGTGCTCTTTCAGCTGCAGTCGTCCTGCAGTGACAGACCTGTATCGATCCTTCTGTCTCAATAAAAAAGCCATAACAGATTAAATCATTAAAGTTTGATCACTTAATTGCTGCAGTTATTCAGAGCATGCCGTTACGCCTGACAGAATATGCTGTTTAATATTGATTCCCTTTAAAGTGCTCATTATTTGCAGTGCATGGGTAACGATGCGGGTCTGGTGTTGTGTGCACACAGGACGACCTGGTGGCTCTCAGGAGAGTAGTCAAGTCTTTCCTGGCTGTGTGCCAGCAGTGCCTGTCCAACGTCAACACACCGGTCAAAGAACAGGTAACACACACACACACACACACCTGATCTCACCTGGGGACCGTATCATGAAGGTGTTTTCATCTCACTCAGTCCTGGGTTTCTGACTGGTTATGAGACAGATGACAAACAAATTTGGACAGGTCTAATTAACTGCATGTTTCTCACCAGACATGCAGTCAGACATGAGGAATTTAGGATGGCTAAAATGTGCTTAGAGGTCTTATTTATGTCTTTGTGCATAAGAAATCAATCTAAGTGAATCCCCAAAGGAACTGTGTGTTGGTAAATGCAAGTTCTGCAAATGTACAGGATTTCAGTTCTGTTCAACATGTTGATGCTCATATGAACTATGTTTTCAGCTCAAAAATGTCCAATTTCATCACAGTTAATGCTATATTTTCATGTCACAAATGGCCAAGTTATATTTTAATTGAATTTACCTGAAAAACAAATTCTATTCTTTTAGATTCCCCAATTTTTCTTACAAGATTCTATACTACATATCACGTTTTATTTTTACAGGTTCAATAAGGAGTATGGTGCTGATCCATCCTGCTTATGTTACGCCAATACATACATGAAGAATGGAACACGTCACTTTTTTAATCAACAGTTTTCTAATAATAAGCATTTTTATAAAGAAATAACAATTCTATATTGTTATTTACTCTTTAGTATGATGATAAACTATACAATAAATAATCCTGATCCTAGTTTTTGCACAGGGATCATTAGTGTAAACGCTGACATGGCTGCAGAGCATCAGTATGATGGGATCCACAACAACCATGTCACATCCGTCCACTGACACATTTTGTGTTTTTGTGTCAGCTGTTATTGTTTTAGATCCACAATACTAACATTTATGAATAAGAGCAGAATTAGCAATAGTAAGTCTATAAGTTTATTCCTAATAAAGTACTGGTACTGACCAGAGCATCATGGGTAATGTCACGTCCGTCCACCAGCAAAAGTTTTCACATACACGTGCTATTCCAAATCCAATATTTGTGAAAATAGAGCTTCCACTGTCAAATAATATCAGTAGTCTGTGCACAAATGGATTAGCATTATTTCAACACAGTTCTATGCATTTCTTACAGCTTTTTTTTTTTTTTGACAAAAATGGCCACTCATTTGACCCCCTAAGTAAATTTTAGCCAAAGAATATAATACAGGCTAAGAGCATCACAGCTGTAGCAGTAAAAGGCAGGAAGGAAACAGATGAGAAACTGTCCACTATGTGAATGCAGTTTAGTATTAGCGTCACTATCACATCATTCACCCTCTCATTGTCTGTGCATGTGTGTTCTGTGCACCAGTGGTCGGTGGGATTTCCAAGGAGAATTGATTGGTCCTTAGGTGGTGTATTGATCCAGTATCTTGAAGATAACTGACTTGGGCGTTTTGGTACATGGTTGTTTAATCTGCACTGTTTTCCGAGGGAGGTTTCACACCTGCAAGTTTAGTTTGGATTGTGATGCACAACACCAGGATCAACACAAAGTTGTACATTAGTTCCATCTTAAGTTGGATACAAATGCGTTGAAGACTGCAGTGCACGTGCTTTTTGTAGATGTCATTTGACTAGTTTGTTGTTTATATATAGATAAGGGTGTTAGAAAATATCGGTTCTGCAATATATCGGGATATTTCATTTCACAGTACTGTATCGATATTAAAAAGTACTGTATCAATATTTTTAGGTATTTATTCAAATGCAGATATTGTGGAGGTTCATTTTTGATTTTTGTTTTTCTTTTTTGTTTATATTTTATTTATAATTATTTAACACTCTTTTATTAAATAATGTTAGTTCCTTTGTTGGGATTGCACAAAAATAATGTTATGTTTGTTCTGAACTAATAGAATATGAACATTTGAACAGGATCTTGAACTGTAATGTCTGTAAAATATGATTTAAGTTTTAACAGGAACATTTTATGACATAATATTAGATCCTGTTCTGATCAAATAAAAATGTGTTTAGTATTTGTGCAGATTTCTGGTGTAATTCAATTCTTCCAGGATATAATCTTTTAAAAAAAGAAACAAAACCAAAAAAAATTTGCCTTTTTAGCAGTTTCAGGATATATCGTGGTATATTGTATCGTGATCCTAGTATTATGATTAGAATCGTATCACCAGATTCTTGCCAATACACAGCCCTATATATAGAGGTATTCTTATACGTTTTATGTTGTCATTGTTATTTCTGTATAGCTATATTTTTATATATCTTTTCTCTTTGATACTTTTTGTGGTTGTTGTTTCACCTAGTTCTGGAATACAGGACATGTTCTTCGTCATTTTGAGACGTCTTTCACATTTTTACTATTTTTTAGTGCCTATTCAAATAACCGTTTAGTCAAATTGAATCGAAAATAGTTGATCGATCATAAAAATAATTGATGCAGCTCTAGAAATAAGTTAACTAAACAAAATCTTAAATATTTTCGACAGTCTGTAATAAAATCCAAGACAAAGCACATCAACAAATCATTCATTATATCCCCAGGCCTTTAGATTACACCTTGGCTGGGCCGACTAACGGTGTGCCCAAATTAAATGTCCCCAAATTAGTGTCCCCAAATTAAAAAAGGCCAGAGCAGAGTGTAAACGAAAGTATTGACTCACTCGCCCCTGCTTTTTTCCTCCCGTAAAACACATCGGTTATAATATACAAGGCTTGTTCATAACGACAGAGAAAACATTGACAACAACACATATGTACCGAACAGGAAAGCACAAGTATTCATGCTTCCCGCAGAAGTCATATTTTGTGATAACGTTAGCACAAACACAGAATCCAAATGCAGAACTCCGACAACAAAAGTTAGTTCCAAAAGGTTTATTGTTCACACACAGGTGAAAAAATATAATGAGTGACAGAATCTTGAGGATAATGGTTGGGGATTTTCTCCTCAGATTCGTCCTCCGGATCGAGGGCAGCAGCCCGTCTCCCCGAGCGGTGTTAGGAGTCTTTTCCCCGACTGGGGAAAAGCAAAGGGAGGTCAGGGACGGAAACAGGTCATACACAGGCAGGCTAACAATCGAGCAACAGGACATAAGGACTAGGCAAACTCACGTACCGGTAGTCAGGGCGAGAAGGTCAAAACCAGATCAGATGAGGCAGACAAAAACCGACAGGGATCAGGCAGAAGACGAGAAACCGGGGAATCCAAAACAGGTCAAAAAACAGGCAAACAAACGAGGTCAAGTACGCTGGTCTGAACTACTGGAGTTACAAACTGGCGACTGACAAGGGGAAAAGACAGGGTTTAAATACACAAAAGGGAGGGAAGACAACTAGACACAGGTGAAGCAAATTAGGGCGGAGACAGGTAATCAGGACAGAGGTCAGGATGAGCGGGGAACAGGAAGTAAAGACGACAGACAAGACACATGAGGGAAAACTTAACAAAATAAAACAGGAAGTGACACACAAAACATAAAAGACAGACAAGACCAGACTATTGTCTGGCAGCAGGTATGACATATTTGCGCCGTTTGATTGGTCTAAATCACCCGTTTCGGCCAATGAGAGGTGATGAGAGCTTGGAGATTGACTCGTACGTTGTACGCCAAAGGTTTTCTCTCAACAACCATGCCTCGTGGGCGACCTATAAGTTCAGGCCGCTCACATAACAAACGCAGTGAAACATATGACATATGAATTATCTGCCTGCATGCAGTCCTGTGATTTTGGAATTAAAATCAGCTGGCCATATGCTGATCAATACTTCTGGAAATTAGACTTGTGGAATCCATGCCTTCATACTCTTGAATATATCTGAAATAGTCTGAGAAAACAGGAATTACTGCTGAAAAATCTAATCCCGCACCCACCCCCTCCGCCGATTCCAGCATCTGATGTGCCCAAATTAAGGTAATCTAAAGCCCTGATCCCCAAAAATCTTTGGACTTCTTCTCCCTAGATAACCAACATAAGGGACCCCTAGTGGAAGAACCCCATCAACTGGGGGTGCTTTAGTTGAAAATCTTTTTTTTTTTTTTTGGACATAAATCAAGCGGTAATAGGCCGATTGAGATCAAATTTGGTTCATATTGATTGTCTTACAAATGTCCGTTTCTGGCTTCCATCCAGAGTTTATATGAGGTCATTTTCATTCACTAGGTGGAGTTTTATGCCAAAAATTGGTTCTCTGACCATTATTCTGCCACTATCAGGTTGATGTAGCTCAAATTGAGTTCATATCAATTGTCTAACAATGATCGTGGATAGATTTATATATAGCAGAGGATTGGGGGAGGTTTTGGTGACATACTCTTGCTGTTGTTACCTGACAGTGTAAGCCTTGTTCATTCATTCATTTTCTAAACCCCTTGGTCTTTTCTTTTAAGAGAAATATTCATGCTGTTCTAACTTTCTGTAATTTAAGGTTGTAAATTCCAGATCTGCTGTGTAGTTCTGGCTAACATTAACTCTCTTGAACCAGGCGTTCATGCTCCTCTGTGACCTGCTGATGATCTTCAGTCATCAGCTGGTCTCTGGCGGCAGAGAGGGCCTCCAGCCACTGGTCTTCAACCCAGACAGCACTCTGCAGAACGAGCTGCTCAACTTCGTCCTAGACCACGTCTTCATCGACCAGGACGATGAGAGCCAGAGCATGGGTGAGAGAGGCCACAAAGAAAACACAACTGAACTGAAGAACTATTAAGTTGTAGACAGAGATAGTGACAGGTTCCATTTCATTGTCTGCGTGCAGAGGGAGATGAGGAGGATGAAGCCAATAAAATCGAAGCTCTCCATAAGAGGAGAAACCTGCTCGCAGCTTTCTGCAAACTCATCATCTATGACATCGTGGACATGCCCGCTGCTGCTGACATCTTCAAGCACTACATGAAGGTAGTGGCATCAGTCTTATCAGTGTACAGTACTGTGCAAAAGTCTTAGACCACCTCTAAGTTTTTTGTTTTTGCAGGGTTGACATGATTATACATATGTGTTTCTCATTCTCTTTTCTTCATATACAACAAGAAAAGACAGGAAATGTGTTCACAAACTTAAAAGATACACAAAAAGCTGAACTAAATGGTTTTATAGGTTAAAGTCACGATTTAGTGTGACCTCTGACTCCATTACAAGAAGTAGCACAAACAATTAGAAAGACTTGACGTGTTGAATAGAATAGAATACAATACAATACAATATTTATTGTCACTGTTGCAGGAACAATGAAAATCAGCTTTGTTTCTGTGCAAGGAGACTGTATAATATCACACAAAATTATGCTGAAAAGTATTGACAATATAGAACTCTGGTGTCAAACATGCGGCCCGGGGGCCAAATCCAGCCCGCCAAAGGGTCCAATCTGGCCCGTAGGATGAATTTGTGAAATGCAAAAATTACACTGAAGAAAGTAACAATCAAGGATGTCAACATGATTTAAATTCATATTCCACATACAGACCAGTTAAATCTCAAGTGGGTCAGACCATTAAAATACTATCATATTAAACATAAAAATAATGGAAACAGCAAAATGTGTCTTTGTTTTAGCATAAAAAAGTAAAATCACATGAAAATGTTTATATTAAAAAACTTTTTCTTTTTTTTTTAACAAAAATTGCGAATAACCCAAAATGTCTTAAGATAAGTAAATGCGATTTTACCAATATTCTGCCTGTTATTAAATGTTTTGTGCATTTGTAATTGTAATGTAAGTTGTAATGCACATGTGTAAAGGATAAACTAATAATCTGAGGCATAATATTGTTAAAATTCCTCTTGTTTTACTTAAGATGTTTCCAGTTGTTCGTGTTATTTAGATTTTTGTAGATGTACAGTAAGCATTATCATGATTTAATTTTAGTTTTTTCACTGTTATTATTTTACCGATCCGGCCCACTTGAAACCATATTGGGCTGAATGTGGAACTGAACTAAAATGAGTTTGACACCCCTGATATAGAAGAAATCACAAAGAAATACTAAAATACACGAAAAGCTAACCATACTACAGAGGAAAGAAATATATACAACATATAAGGATATATAGGGGCTGTATAGGATATGTGCAGTATATAAATGCAGTAAATCTCATATTGTCTGAACAAAAGGGTTAAAGACATGTTAACAAGAAATTAGGATCTGAAGATTGGAATTCCTATCTGTCCTAGGAGAATTTACAATCCTACTAGGACAGATTGTAATTCTATTTGGAAGTGGGATCTGAAGATTGGAATTTTGGAATTTCAGTCTGTCCTACGATTTCGCCATCACCATTCCAGCTGAATTATTTTCATATCTTAGATACAGTATATGGCCCTTAGGTCAATACACATTGTAACCAGGATGCCAGCTGTCCTATCTGGTCCAACCTTATTCAATGGCCGTGTGTAACTGTCATTGGTATGTAAATGAGACACATTTGTATTCAGAAATCGGTAGAATTTGAAAAACGTACCTGTAAACAACCCGTTGCCATGGCAACATACAATTTTATTATTATCTAATTGTTGCCAAGCCATTCAGAAAATGTACGATGTTACAGTTGGCATTGGCGTTTTGCTGCCCCCTGGTCTAGATGGTAGGGTTAAAAGTAAAACAAACAACAATATTCTTACAAACCATGATTTTATTCAGAATTTACACAGACTTTGAATCTAATATTCTATAGCTAAGCTTCAAAGACTTTTTCTAAGACTTAAATGTGCTGCATACTACTCACTAGTTAAGTGACAATAACCTTAGTCTATAGTACTAACTTCAAAATTTCAAACAAGTAATACTATAGAGGTTTTGTCAGTTATTTTTCTAATACTTAAATGTGCTACATACTACTCAATAGTGACACTAACGTTAGTCTACAGCTAACTTCAAAATTTCAAACAAGTAATACGACAAAGGTTTTTCCTTACACTGATATAGATACGAAAGATATGAAAATAATTCAGCTGGAATAGTGATGGCGAAATTGTATGCTTACCTATGCTGAAATTGACTGGAATTTTGGCTGTGAAATGATTCAGTCTATTTTCCATACATTTTGATATAATCTGACATTCTCCTAATAGAATTCGAGATTGTCCTGACAGAATTCTTATATTTTTTGCCGTATTTTTCCAATCTTCAGATCCCACTTCCAAATAGAATTACAATCTGTCCTAGTAGGATTGCAAATTCTCCTAGGACAGATTGGAATTCCAATCTTCAGATCCTAATGTCTTGTAGGATTTCAGTTTGTCCTAGGGCAAACTAAAATTTCAATCTGTCCTAGTAGGATTACAAATCCTGCTAGGACAGATAGTTTTTAGTTTGTCCTAGGACAAACTACAATTACTATCTGTCCTAGTAGGATTAGGAATCCTACTGGATTTCAATCTCTACTGTGACATATATATCAGATTGGATCTAAATGCAGCGACTGAGAAATGCATATGTGTGGACATTAGAACTGAAACCAACAAACCTTACGTTACCCTTTGACTTCCTGTTGATTATGTATTTGTTTGGTAAAGTTGATAAACACTGTTGGTATGTTGTGGTGGTTGATCTTCCAGTAAAGTGAAGCTAAAGTGATAAAGACACTTTAGGGCAGGGCTGTCAAACTCATTTTGGTTCTGGGGCCATATTTAGCCCAATTTGATCTCAAGTGGGCCAGACCAGTAAAATAATGACTTAATAACCTTTAAATAATGACAAATCCAAGGTTTTCATTTTGTTTTAGTACAAAAAAAAACTGAATTAAATTATGAAAATATTTACATTTTACAAAAAAGATGTGAATAACCTGAAAAAAACAGAAACTTCATTTGAAAAATTAGTGCAATTTTAACAATATTCTGCCTGGACTTATTATTTATACATGTACATTTACACACAGTGTTACATCAACATTTGGTAACAGGCAGAATATTGTTAAATTTTGGAGTTTGGAACTAAAATTTGAACAATTTCTACAATATTCCATCTCTTATTATTAACACAACTCCAGATCACAGTGGATCCATAAATGCACAAAACATTTAGTAACACGCAGAATATTGTTAAAATTGCACATTTCGGGTTGTTCATATTTGTTTTAATTTATGTATTTATTTGCATTTTATTGTGAAAGAATAGTTTTGTAAATATTAATATTTTCACAGTATAATCTTATTTTTTTCACTTAAATTTTTTCCACATAATTTTTCACAAAGAAAATTTGTCGTCATTATTTATGGGTTATTGTGTTGTTATTTTTACCGTAGATCACATTGGTCTGTATGTGGAACCTGAACCTAACTGATTTGGACAACCTGGACTGTTCAGGTTCATTTTTGCACTTTCATCCCGCGGGCCAGATTGGATCGTTTGGCGGGCCAGATTTGGCCCCCGGGCCGCATGTTTGACACCTGTGCTTTAGGGGAATATCGTCAGGGAACTGGTCAGTAGATTGTTTTCCTGACATTATTTTGACTGTTGTGCTTCTGCTTTAGTATTACAATGACTACGGTGACATCATCAAGGAGACTCTGAGTAAAACCAGACAGACGGACAAGATTCTGTGTGCCAAGACACTCATCCTCAGTCTGCAACAGGTGAGACCCCAACAAAGACCCTTCATACAGACGGACATACACAACCACCTGCTTTATAATATTATTAGTTTTATGAGTTAAGAGTTCTCCTGGAGTCACAGTCGATAAAAAACATGTGATCTGTACACGTTGTAGTTGTTCAATGAGCTGCTGCAGGATCAGGGTCCTAACCTGGACCGAACGTCGTCCCACGTCAGCGGCATCAAAGAGCTGGCACGACGCTTCGCCCTCACCTTCGGCCTCGATCAGATCAAGACCAGAGAGGCCGTGGCCACGCTGCACAAGTAAGTTTATTCTTTATGCCACTTATTTATTCTTACTCTGTTTTTCCCTCTTTTTTTAAACAGTTGTATGGTATTTAATAGGCCTGTAACGGTACACGTACCGAACCGTTTTGGTACGCACCTGTTCGGTTCGGTACACAGGTGTACCGAAACAGCACAGTATGTTGAGAAAAAGAAAAAGGAATGAAAGACGTTGTTCGATGCAGAACTTTAAATCCGCGCAAGTTCCACACGGACATGTGGAACTAGCGCACAACGACCCAAAATATGAAGTAGCAGCTGATATAAGGTTAAAAAAAACAACAAATATGATGTGAACCTGAAAGGAAGAGACTGAAGACCCTCCACCATCAGTACAGTCCAGTTTGGGATCAGTTCAGGTCCCGGTGAAAGACAACAACGAGGAAAGAGAAGATAAGACCAACGCTGTTTGGCCTCTAGGAACTACGGTAGTTCTAAAACACACTAGCTCTGTCTGTCTGTCTGTCTGTCTCTCTGTCTTACACACACGCTGTATAACATGTAAAGTATGTAAAGTTTCACTTTCGTTTCACGCCAGCGTTAGTTACGTTAGTTATGGACCGCATCCCCCCTCGGCGCCGATAACCCCCCCCCCACCCCACCCCGTGTTTCTGACGAAGCACATCCTGCACACACAGACACAAATACACAAAGTGTCCTAAACCGTTTGTTCACTATCCTAAAATAAATAATTTGGTTAATTTTGTTGTCAATGTAGCTCTTCAGTTTGTTAAAAGAGAATATGAGTTTGTCCTCTTGTTAATGTTGCACTTCATGTGGAATTTTTTTATTTTTATGCAGAATGTGAACTGACAGAACTGTGATTAGATTTTTGTTGTTTGTTCAAAACTACCTTTCAGGGAAAAGTGCAATACTAATGTTTAAAATACATTTGGTAATATTTATTTTATTTTCCATTTGATTTATAGCAGCAGAATTATATTATTCCTGTTTTTCTATATTCTATTGTCTCCACAAATTTTGGAAAAATGTTCAAAAATTCATAAATGCATTAAAGACATTTTGAAGGGTTTTCTTTCTTCCCCTACCGAACCGAAAAAAAACAAACCGTGGTTTTCAAAACCGAAAACGTACCGAACCGAAAATTTTGTGTACCGTTACAGGTCTAATATTTAACAAGGTGAAAGAGAAACGGTATGTCAGTTCTCTGTTTGTTCAGTACATCTAGTGAATGGACAAAAAAAAGTCTTTCAGTCTTTAACCATTCACTTCAACGATTCTGCCCGTCTTTATGCACTTGGGTTTTTGTATTTTTTTGCTGCTGTAAATACTACAATTTCGCCATTGGGAAATTTTTCTTATCTTATCTAAATCAAGTAGATTCAGAATAAAAAAATAAATCTTAGGGGTTGCGTCACAGAGACTCCTAGTTTCTTTCAGATTTTGAAAAATCTGTTGAAAAATCTTTTTTTTTTTGGACATTATTAAAGAAACAGTCTGCCAATCAAGCTCAAACTTGGTTCATATTGATTGTCCAACAAATATCTATTATCTTTTCTGACATTATTCAGGCCAGATATCCTTCGTGTGAACGTGATAACCAACACCAACATAGGTGACCCCTAGGGGAAGTACCCTATTGATTTGGGGTGTTCCATGAATATTATCACTTCTCAAAATGGGGGCGCTTCTGTTGAAAAATCTGTTGTTTTTTTACATTAATAGATATAGTAGGCCAATCGAGCACAAATTTGGTTCATATCGATCAACCAAAATGAAGCCGGTATCTTTTGTACATTGTGTTGTTTAACCCTTTTGTGCATCATGGTTACTATAGTGGACAACTATTCTACAGCTGTTCTCTTGTATATTCTATTTTATATGTATATTATATTTTTATATTTTGTTATTCCAGTTCCATAGCAGCCAACACAGTGGACACTTAGGCATCATCCCAAACACTGACATTCAGACCATTACTGTAACTTTACTGTTCTAGATAAACCTGATCTGCACTAACATGTTTGAGTTTAAACAACGGTTAATTGTTAGACTGCAAGAAACAGATTTGGGGTTTTTTTAGACAAAAAGTTTTTGTTTTTTTTGCACATTATCTCCATGAAGTGAGTAATAGCTAGTATTAGAACATGTTAAAATGTGGGAAAATATTAGATTAGCAGCATTAAACATGTTTTTATTTCATTGTTTTCATATAATTTTCTGATATGGCGTGTTAAATACATGTTTCTTTGCTTCAAGAATATAATGCATTGTGTAGGTGAGTGGACATTTTTTTAAATCCATGAAAAAACAACTCAATTGTATTGTTTTTTTCATGCCTAAGAAGGAATAAAAACACAAAAAAAAAACAAATAAAAAACGAAAACTCAACTAAGGTTCTCATAATTAATGCATGAAAGGGTTCATTTGCTTCATTATATAGCAGAGGACTGGGGGAATTTTGGGGATATACCCTTGCTGTCGGCCCCCCACAGCGTAAGCCTCTTAAAAAAAAAAAATCCACGACATGATCTGGAAAAAGCTCCATGAGTTGACATGGAATTTGCCCATACCATATTCTAATCTAGTTCTAATATGTTGGAGACAGTATGTCTGCTGGGTCTAAGATCGTTAAGGTGGACATAGAAGGACGTTGACATGTTTTCCTCTTGTTTCAGGGATGGAATAGAGTTTGCTTTTAAGTACCAGAATCCTCGAGGACCAGAGTTTCCTCCTATTAACCTGGCGTTCCTGGAGGTCCTGAGTGAATTCTCCTCCAAACTAATCCGCCAAGACAAAAAGACGGTGTAAGTGCTGCCTTTCATGGTTTTCGTTCATTAAAAACACACACATTATCCTTCAACAAATGTAATGTGATGCTAAAATGATTTCTCTGCAGCCACTCGTACCTGGAGAAGTTCATGTCGGAGTCCATGTCGGAGCGCCGCGAGGACGTGTGGCTGCCGCTGATCTCCTACAGGAACAGTCTGCTGACGGGCGGAGACGAGGACCACATGTCCGTCACGTCAGGATCCAGCAGCAAAACTGGCTCGGTGCGTAGCAAGAAGGGACGACCGCCGCTACACAAGAAACGCATCGAAGGTGAGCGCAAACACAAACACAACAGATGGATGTTGTTCTGTGTTGGTCTTTTTGGCTGATTTCTGACCTCCTCTCCACGCTTACTTCCAGAAGAGAGCAGTGTGGAGGGGTCGTGGATGATGCGTAACGACACGCTGCCAACACCGGGGGCGCTGCAGACCCCTCAGCTCACCTCCACAGTCCTCAGAGAGAACAGACCAGCAGAACACATGCCAGACCCCGACTCAGAGCCCGGATCAGAAAACGACTTTGTACACAAGTGAGTATGACCAGGCTTCCCATGAGCACCAAAAACCTGGAAAAGTTTTGCATGTTTAGGGATGCAAACTTCTTATGTTTTTTTTTTTAAATTCAAATGTTTATTCAGAAGTCATACAAGATATTATACATGACATCAATCACACCAAGTACACCGTTCTCTTTTTTTTTGTTTTAAAGAAGAAAAAACAAAAAGGCACCAACAGTGATCACTAAAAGGAGGAAAAAGAGAGAGGGGAAAAAAAAGGGCAGTATAAGCAAATCAAATAAGCATGCAAAAAATGGACAGTAAAAATTAGGCCTGTAACGGTACACGTACCGAACCAAACCGTTTCCGTACACACCTGTTCGGTTCGATACACAGCTGTACCGAAACGGCACAGAATGTTGAGAAAAAGAAAAAGGAACGAAAGGCGTCGTTCGATGCGGAACTTTAAATCCGCGCAAGTTCCACACGGACATGTGGAACTAGCGTACAATGACTCGAAATATAAAATAGCTGCTTCCATAAAGTTAAAAAAAAACAAACAACAAATATGATGTCAACCTGAAGGGAAGAGACTGAAGACCCTCCACCATCAGTCCAGTCCTGTTTGGGATCAGTACGGGTTCAGGTGAAAGACAACGAGGAAAGAGACGCTGATAAGATGGACGTTGTTTGGCCCCTAGGAACTACGGTAGTTCTAAAACACTGACACTAGCTCTCTCTCTCTCACACACACACACACACACACACACACACACACACACACACACACACACACTGTATAATAGAGAAATAGAACCCGGGAGTTGGAAGTTGTAAAGGAGTTGAAAGGATGTAAAGTTTCACTTTCGTCTCACGCCAGCGTTAGTTATTGCGTTAGTTATGGACCGAACCCCCACGTATAACCCCCCCGCCTCCAACAAAAAAAAAAAATAAAAGAAATCCCCCCTCTGTGTTTTTGACAAATCGCACCCTGCACACACAAACACGTACACAAAGTGGCCTAAACAATTTATCTGTCCTAAAATAAATAATTAGGTTAATTTATTTGTCAAAGTTGCTCTTCAGTTTGTTAAACAGAATACCAGTTTGCTCTCTTGTTAATGTTGCACTTCATGTGGAATTTTTTTTTTTTTTGTTATTTTAAAGCAGAACGTGAACTGACAGAAATATGATTAGATTTTGGTTGTTTGTTCAAAACTCCCTTTCAGGGAAACTCCCTTTCATTTGACCCCCTAAGTAAATTTTAGCCGATTAATAAACAGTACGAGGTTGAAAAACCTGTTGAATTTTCATACAATAATTAATTCATTGAAATTCTATCCTCAGACCTTCCGAAGTCACAGACAGTTTAGAAATGTTGGTTTGTGGGTATCCTGCGTCTCTGTCCTCCTCTGCATTCTGTGTTTTGTAAGAGCGAGCGTCCAGTGCTGATGTGTGTGCTCCTCAGTCCTCAGATGCAGATGTCGTGGCTCGGTCAGCAGAAGATGGAGGAGGTGAACAGGAAGGATCGGACGGGGATGAACTACATCAAGTCACGCAGCAATCAGGGCGTGCGGCAGACTGTGTAAGTGGACTGTGTGGGGTTTTATGAATGAAACGCTCATCCAGGGTTTCTGTCACTCCTTAAATATTACATTTAGTCACAGTTTTACATGTGTTTTTGGAAAAATGTGTATTGATTCACACTGTAAGAAAACTACAAAACAAAACCAATAAGTACAGACCATAGAAGAAAAATAGTTCCATCTAGAAAATGTTAACATTACTTTTCATCTCATATGGGTGAGTTCATGTTGCTGTGGCTTGTGCAGGAAAATGCTTGAATTAGAAGCATTTGGAACAAGTGTTCAGAGAACGCAAACCTCCGCCAAGCACCCCGAACGCTGTGCATGTGTGGATCGACTATTTCTTTTTAAATTCAACAGTTTCCAGGTTGTTCCATACAGCAGAAAAAGTTGCCGCTTGGTACCAGTCATGTGTATGTCCAATTATATTCAATTCCAATCAATATGTGTTGAGTTCTAATGAAAAATGTGTCGTAAACAGGATTTTTAATGTTAAATGTAAATGTCCACAGAGTCCACATTCCACAGTGGATGTGGACGATTTTGTGCCAGATACAAGATACTGTTCTAAGCTACGAGTGGATCAAATTGGAGGAGAATCGGAGTCGTTTTGAATTTTTGATGAATTTTGGAAAATTGCTTAATGATGACAGATAGAAAAAGTGTAGATGTTGTGACCTTGCTGTGACCTTGAACTTTGGCCTACTTGGCTCAAAATTGAATGGGTTGGTCCCAGGGCCTAGGCCTATCTGTGGGGAAGATTTGGGAAAGATGGGTGGAAGAGTTTTCCTGTAAAGTTGCTAAAAAACAAACAAACCCACAAACAAACAAAAGCAAAAACCTCCGCCAAGACAGATCTGCCCCCCCCCACCCCAAATCACCACCAAAATTTAATCATTTCTTCCTTCCTTGATGTTGGTTGCCATTGTAAACGGAAGTCACATGTCCTAATTTCACCAAATTTGGCAAGTGGAAAGAACTTCTCCTAGGTCATCTGAGGTCAACAAAAATGGTGCCATATGAAAGCTTATATACGAGTTCCTATAATGTCCATAATGTGGCTATCTGGTGTCATTTTCAAGTTAATAGTTAGCATTTGAATGTAAGAGAAAACGAATTGTGACCCCCCCACAAATATCATTTCTTCCTTGTGCCAGTATCAACATTTCCTGAAAATTTCATGAAAATCCATCCATAACTTTTTGAGTTATCTTGCTAACAAACAAACAAACACACACGCACACAAAACAAAACAAAGTGATCACAAAACCTCCTGGAGGAGGAAATAAAGACAGGAGGTTTGTGGAATCAGAAGAACAGAAAGCCACCAAACTGTGACCCTCCGTAACCCCATCACCTGTCCATAAACGGATCCCTTTTGCCCCCTTCACTGTTCAGGCGTGGGCTGATGGAGGATGACGCGGAGCCCATCTTCGAGGACGTGATGATGTCCTCGCGGGGTCAACTGGAGGACATGAACGAAGAGTTTGAAGACACTATGGTCATCGACCTGGTGAGTGAACGCCTCTTCTTCATTAGAACTGTTCACTTTTTCCTATTAGATCCAACTTGTTTGTTCCTTTTTGTGTGTGTTTTTTTTTTTTTTTTATGTAATGTCCTTTTGACCTTTTCCTTCAGCCTCCATCAAGGAACAGACGTGAAAGAGCAGAATTAAGACCAGACTTCTTTGACTCTGCAGCAATGATTGAGGATGAGTCAGTAAGTATCAGGTTTTCTTTAAGCCCATTTGGACCAGGGGCTCGTTTCTGGGTTAACTAGCGAACACAACTTTAGCGCACCCTTTAACGCAGGGGTGTCACACTCATTTTAGTTCAGGGGCCAGATTCACCCCAGTATGATCTGCAGTGGGCCGGACCAGTAAAATACAAACAATGAAAAAAGTAAAATTACGTTATGATCAGGTTTACATCTACAACATTTCCTCAAAAATCTGAAGAACATGAACTTGAAATGTCTTAAGAAAAACAAACGCAATTTTAACAATATTCTGCCTCGGTTTATCAATGTATCATTTACACATGTGCATTACAACTTACATTACAATTACAAATACACAAAACATAAAGTAACAGGTATAATAATTGGTAAAATTGCATTTGCGTCATGTAAGACATTTCAGGATGTTCATATTCAGGTTATTCACATTTTTTGTAAAAGGATAGTTTGTTAATATAAACATTTTCATGTAATTTTACTTTTTTACAACAAAACAAAGATAAAATCTGCAGTTGTCCTTATTTAAAGGTTATTATGATAATATTTTACTGGTCTGATCCAACTGACATCTTATTAGTCTGTATGTGGAACCTGAATTAAAATGATTTTTACACCATTGATTAATACCTTCAGTGTAATTTTTGCATTTCACAAATTCATCCTACGGGCCAGACTGGACCCTTTAGCGGGCTGGATTTGGCCCCCGGACCACATGTTTGACACCTGTGACCTTGGCCTATCTGTGGGGAAGATTTGGGAAAGATGGTTGGAATAGTTTTCCCGTAAAGCTGCTAACAAACAAACAAACAAACAAACACACAAAGCAAAGTAATCACAATACCTCCTGGCAGAGGTAATAAAATGTGATTTTAAAGTTCATTTAAGCCACGCTTCTGTCGGTCTGCCCCAGGACAGCTGTGACTACAAACGTAGTTTACCACCACCAGAGGGAGGATGTGAGAGCGAATGAATAATGGATCCTCTGTACGCGCTTTCAGTATGCGTTCATAGAAAAGCGCTACATAAATCTAATCTATTATTATTATTATTGTTGTTATTATTATTATTATTATTATTAATAATTTCAAAAAATATATTCCTTATTTCAAAGCGCTGCAGACAGGAAATGAGAACAATAGAAGCCACACCCCTTTGTGTGCCTTGGTATTGTCTGATGCCCGCCCGCCAACATCACTTGCCTTACGCTCATTGGCTGACAATGAGACTTCTCCCAATTTATCTGATTTAAACAGACCCATCACCCGTGGAAAATTAGGTCTAAAATTTAGCCAGTGCGTGTGTGTACAGGGTGTCCCATAAGTCTCCATACATAGGAAAAATAAACGTTTCTTGACATAAACCATTTTTATTTATATAATATGCTCTGTATGACTGCCATTTTGTCGGGAACACATTTCAATGCGTGTCCTCCACTGCTGAACTATAAAGAAGAAATATAAAGAAATACATGTTGGAACCATATATGTATGGAATGTATTATGTCTCCTATGTATGGAGACTTATGGGACACCCTGTAGTGTGAATCCCGCTCTGATTATCTCTAATTTCGTGCAAGTGAATATTTTTCTATGATCGTGTCTGCGTCGAAGCGCGGGAGCAACGTCAAACGCAAGGGTAATATTGCATCGTTTTTTGGCTTCATTTCTCAAAATTTTCCCCTCAAAATGCAGGAAACAGTTTCAGAGAGTTACAAATTTCAAAATTTTCCGGGGAAGGATGCCCCTGCACCCCCCTACAAAACTCACACCATGTACGATGCCCCTACGCTGTGAACAAATCCTAGTGAGAACCCTGCAATAAAAACTTCCCGTTCAGCTCCTCGGCTGTTCTCAGTCATTACTGGAATGACGAGGCTGCGTCCGTGTCCATAGATCTGCATCCCAGACGGAACCACTCCCTCCCTCTCGTCCTGGATCAGCGCCGTCTGCTAATGTGCACTTCTCAGTAAACGTGAACGTTTTGCAGTCGTTTTCTGACCACCTCTTCTTCTCTGTTCCAGGGATTCAGCATGCCCATGTTCTGATCTGGGACGACAGGAACATACAGACATCAGGATCCAAATCAGGACTGAACAGAAGGGGAGGGGTTTGGGGGAGCTCGACCCAGACACCTGCCAATCAAACTGTTACAAAGAAGAAAAAACTTTGTGGAAATACTTTTTTCTTTCTGTAAGACGTGATGGAAGTACGCTTGTCAAGTGGATCTACGGACGGATCCGACGTCGGCTGGTTCTCACCTGGAAACGTGAAGGTCCGCCGTGCCCCGTCAGGCGGACCGGACCGGACCCTCCAGATCCTTCCTGTTTCAGAGCTGCGTTGTGCTCCTGCTCTTCCTTCTCAGCCTGTTGGTTTAGCTCTTGTTAGCGGTAGCTCTGACGGCGCTCCGGCTCAGTAACCCCCGCCGCCGGCCCACGAGTACCGGCGGTTTTTAAGGCTCCTTGTTAACACACATGTACAGTCGTTCGGTTTTTCGCTCCCTCTCGGTCGCACAGAGCGTTGTCAGTCTCTGTACAGCCCCCCAGTCTTTTGGTGTTGCACTTCTTCGATCCGTCTGGTCCAACATAGAGAGGATCAATACTAAATGTTCTATATCTTTGCTCTTATTCCCACCTATCCCCCCCTCCCCTCCCCTCCCCTCCCCTCCCCCCCTCCTCCTCTCTCTGTTCGCCATCTCTGAGTCCTTGTATGTGGTGGTGCTGGTGTGTGATGTGTGTGTCGTGTTGGTGGTGGTGGTGGTGATGGTGGAGCGGTCACACATGCACACAGAGCTGTGGACAACAGCCCCACCCTCGGAGATCTCAGAAGAGTTCTGCACACCCCCTCCAATAACGGTTTTTTGAAGTAAAAAAAGTTTTAAAAAAAAAAAGACAATAAACATATTTTGAAATCTGTAGCTTTAGTACTAAAGTTTTAAATCAAGTGTGTTTTTGTTTTTGTCTGATGTTTGTACAGGTTTTTTCTTGAATATGTATCTCGTTCGTTGCCAAACTGTGGCCTACATACTTATATTCCAGCCCTTCCCCGTTCCTGTATCTCATATTTAACGGTTACCAGGTTCAGATTGTTGCTGTGAGACACCAGCTTCTTAAGCGCTGTATGGTCTGATTGTAATCGTTTCACAGATTAAGAATCATTTCACAGAGTCTGTCGGGTTCAGTCGCCCACTGTGGGTTTTGCTCATTTCACACTTTAAAAAAAAAAAAAAAAAAAAAAAGCCTTTTTACACCTGCAAACAGTGTTAATCGATCCAAGATGTTCATATCCAGTGCAGTGATGGATCTAAATGGCTTCGTTGTCTGATGGATTTGTTTGAATGTGTTCATATCATTAGTCATTGTTTAATCCTGGGTCGTTCCCATCAGGCTGCGTGGCGCTCCCCCTGTAAATACCAGAGACAATTGGATCTTTTCTGCAGTGCAGTTGACATCAGTTGCCCTAAAATGCTCTAAAAGCCTGTTTTTTTTTTTGTTTTTTTTTCTGTGAACCTAAATTCTTTTTCAAAAAAATTTAAATAAAATCTGTAATCAATTTATGGAGCAGTGTCTGTGTGTTTGTTGTGCAGTTTTTGGGGTTTTTTTTACTCTTTAATAAATGTGTTAAATACAACTCGACATTTTGTCACAATAAAATCGGTTTTCATCAGATGTAATCCAGATCATCTCAAATTTGGGGGGAGACACACACACACGCAAATCTGATACTTAAAAAAAAAAAAAACATATTCCAAGTGTAAAAGGTGTGAAATTTCTTCAGAGAATTGCATAACATAATAATGGATTGGATTTCTATAGTGTTTAAGGCACCCAAAGGGCTTTACATTATTGATCCATAACACTGGTCAGCAACAAATTTATTAAGTTTTTTGAGCTGATTTAGGATCATTTTGGTGTGCTGAATCCAAAAATCACATTAATTTTGCTCAATCAGGTCAACTTTATGAACTATGCTACATATTGGCTTTTTAACATTTTTGCTTACATTTATGGGCATTTTCACATCATATGATACAAAATTCTTTCATATTTCTTGCAATAAACAAGTTCTGAAGATGAAGCCGCTCACACTCTCCAACTCTTATTTTATTCTGGAAACCAAAATTGTTGGGAATACAACATTTATGAGCAACAGAAGATTTAAAAACCCTAAATTTGCCTAAAATAGAACCTGCTGCACTGATGGCCATAATAGTGTATGTAGTGGATCTGTGGGTTACAGAGGAGAAAGGAAAAGGCACTGTTCCAGGATGTGACGGCCACTGCTCATGTGACCTCGGACATCAAACACAGGGAGTGTGTCTGAAAACGCCAACTACGGTTCATAAAAACTAAATACAGTAACATGAATTATTTCGGAAACACCGTCTCTTAATATATAATCTATGTTGTACGACGTTAGCGTCATAGCGTAACTGTCTAAGTTGTGTTTTTGGCCAAATTGTGACATCTGCATAAAATGAAGCAGCGGTATTAGAGTAAAATTACACAGATATCACAGTTTGACCAAAAATAGGCTCTCAAATTCCTGTTGTTTTAGGTTCCACATTCAGCCTGATTTGATCTGCAGTGGGCCGGACCAGGAAAATAATAACAGCATAATAACCTATAAATAACACTGGTCAACAACAAATTTATTGTTTAAGTTTTTTGAGCTGATTTAGGATAATTTTGGTGTGCTGAATCCAAAAATCACATTCATTTTGCTCAATCAGGTCAACTTTCTGAACTATGCTACATATTGGCTTTTTAACATTGTTGCTTACATTTATGGGCATTTTCACATCATATGATACAAAATTCTTTCATATTTCTTGCAATAAATGAGTTCTGAAGATTTTACTTTTGCCAATTTATGATTAATTTTTTTTTTTTTTTTTAAATATTACAGGTGAATGAAATGGCTTCGACTAGAAGATCTTGCAAAAATAAGCCTGACGTATTCTGCTACATCTGCGGTGAATACATCATTGTACCTAACAGGAATCAAATGAAATTTTTTTTTCTCTTAAAACCTATTTTGGGTGAGAACTATATAAAAAATCAACTGATAAAGTCACAAAAATGTAATCAATTTTGTGAGAAGATCAAATTTTTCAAAATCAAATTAGCAAAAAAACCTGACCTGATTGAGAAAAACAGATGTCATTTTTGGATTTAGCGGTGCAAAATGGTCCTAATTCAGTTGAAAAAACCTAGACAACTTGCAAAAAACGTTTTTTTTTAACCCAGTGTAATGACAACTCCAAATAGTTGTCTTTGTTTTAGTGCAAAAAAAAAAAAAAAAAAACCATTAAATTATGAAAATACTTACTTTTATAAACTATCCAAACAAAAAACATGAATAACCTGAAAAAACTGAAATTTCTTAAGAAAAATATGTGCAATTTTAACAATATTCTGCCTCCACTTATCATTTCTACATGTGTATACATTATGGATCAGATCTACACAGACACTAAACACAGAAAATTGTTAAATTGTGCTTAATTTTCTTTACACATTTCGGGTTGTTCATAGTTGTTCAGGTTATTCACATTTTATTGTGACAGATAGTTTGTAAATGTTAATATTTTCATAATTTCATGTTATTTTTCCACTAAAACAAAGACAAAAATTTGTGGTTGTCATTATTTATAGACAGTGTAATATTTTTTTCACATCAAACTGAGAAGAAAGTATGGAGTCGTTATTTTTTGTCGGTTATTCTGCTGTTATTTTGCACTTTGTAAATTGATCCCACGGACCACATTGGAACCTTTGGTGGACCCCCGGTTTAGGCAGTTATGTTCTGAGGCTAATGATGTTTAGACGACCTTTACCAGCTGTTGCCGAGTACCTGTCACATCTGATCCTCCCCTCCACTGCATCATAATGTCAATGAAGACCAACGTCAACGGCCAATATGGCCACTACAGACATGAGAACCAGTCAGACCACAGCACTTTCCCCTGGATGATTTTCCAGTTGACATCTTCTAGTCGTCGGTGTCGAAGATGCAAATACAGACGTCCAGATTTTACCGAGTGCACCAGTTTCTGAAACCGAAATGTACGGACTACGAAGCAGAACCCAGATCCGGGAGAGCATCTGTACACGAACAGTCGAGTGGAGGTGACAGTAACATGATCTTCAAGGAGAGACTGTGAACTACGACAACAAACATCTGAGGAAGTCCAAGTGGTGGTGGAGAAGTACCTCTGCAGTCTACAACACTCTGCCTTTAGATGGCGCCGATGGTCACAGTGGGTTTTTCACAGAGGAATGTTGGCGTGTTTCTTCCACGGGTTGACCTGCTTTTTACTGGCCAGGACCTCCAGATCTCTGCAGATCTTCTTACGAGTCGTCGACGGCTCAATGATGTCATCCACAAAACCTGAAACAAATGCATGTTCAGTCAAAGAGGAGTAGGTTTGAAGAATGAGAATGAAGAGCGAAAAACTGCAGTTCCTCGAAACGCCACTAGAGGCAGAATGCCAAAGCAAGTCCCACAGATCTGTGTTCAAATGGAGTGACCGTGTTCACAGCCTGGTGCAAAGTACGGTTTTAGGCAACGCAAGGCCGATTTATCTGTATAGCACAATTCATACACAGGGCAATTCACAGAGCTTTACAAAAATGGAAAAGAGACAGATTAAAAACACAATTACAATTAAAACATAAATAATAATCAATTAAAACAAAGTAAAAGGTCAGAGGTCAGACAGAACCCTTTCAGTTGTTCTATGCACAGTTGAACAGCTGTTTTCAGCCTGGACTTAAACATTGTCACAGTTCAGGTCTGTCTCACATCATCAGGAGGACGGTTCCAGAGTTTAGCTGCATAGAACTGAAACACATAGAACTGAAACGCAGCTGCACCTGTTTAGTCCTGACTCTGAGACCAGCAAAAGACCAGACCATGAGGTTCTCAGGGTCCGAGGTGGTTCATATGGGACCAACATGTCACAGATGTACTTTGGTGCTAGACCATGGACAGACTTATAAACGAGCAGAGATGTTTTAAAGTCTATTCTCTGAGCCACAGATCTGAGCTCAGGACTAATATGGTCATACTTCCTGGTTCTAGTCAGGACTCCAGCAGCAGCGTTCTGGATGGACTGCAGCTGTCTGACAGCTGGTTTAGAGAGTCTAGTGAGAAGGCCGTTCCAGTAGTCTAACCTGCTAGAGATAAACGCATGGATAAGTCTGGTTTAGACAGTAAACCTTTGATTCTGGCAATGTTTTTGAGATGGTAAAAGGCTGATGATGTCATTGATTTGAAGAAGAAAATTTGATGAAGAAAATGTGTACTTCTGTTGTGGGTGTCAGAATGTGGAATTCTTTGGCAGTGGAAGAGAAGAGCTGTACAAATATTTTTCAGTTTAAGAGTTTGTATAAGGAAAGAATAGAGAAGCTTCATAAAAGCATGTAATGACATAATTCAATTTATGGATGTTGGATTTGTTTTATTTGCACTGACTATTATGTAAACTGTTTACTGTAATAACTGTATCTGATGTAAGCATATGTTTCAAGAAAGGGGCAGGTATTATAAGTTTTCTTGATCCTGCTCCTTTCCAATCATTTAGATTGGAATGAATGAATAAATGAAATGAAATAAAATGAAAAGATTTAATGTGGCTGTTAAAGTTTAGGTCTGAGTCCATTATTACCCCTAGATTTCTAAACTGGTTTTTCGCTTTTAAAGTAACAGATTCCAGCTGACTGATGACACTTTCTCTGGGTTTTTGTGGGACAAAGACAATGACTTCAGTCTGGTCTGAGTTTAGCTGGAGAAAGTTGTTTTGCATCCACACAGTGATCTGTTGGAGGGTTAGGGTTAGACTGATCTGTTGGAGGGTTAGGGTTAGACTGATCTGTTGGGGGTCAGGGTTAGACTGATCTGTTGGAGGGTTAGGGTTAGACTGATCTGTTGGGGGGTCAGGGTTAGACTGATCTGTTGGGGGGTCAGGGTTAGACTGATCTGTTGGGGGGTCAGGGTTAGACTGAATGTTGGGGGGTCAGGGTTAGACTGAATGTTGGAGGGTTAGGGTTAGACTGATCTGTTGGAGGGTCAGGGTTAGACTGATCTGTTGGAGGGTCAGGGTTAGACTGATCTGTTGGGGGGTCAGGGTTAGACTGAATGTTGGGGGGTCAGGGTTAGACTGAATGTTGGAGGGTTAGGGTTAGACTGATCTGTTGGAGGGTCAGGGTTAGACTGATCTGTTGGAGGGTTAGGGTTAGACTGATCTGTTGGGGGGTCAGGGTTAGACTGATCTGTTGGGGGGTCAGGGTTAGACTGATCTGCTGGAGGGTAAGGGTTAGACTGATCTGTTGGGGGGTTAGGGTTAGACTGATCTGTTGGGGGGTCAGGGTTAGACTGATCTGTTGGGGGGTTAGGGTTAGACTGATCTGTTGGAGGGTCAGGGTTAGACTGATCTGTTGGAGGGTTAGGGTTAGACTGATCTGTTGGGGGGTCAGGGTTAGACTGATCTGTTGGAGGGTTAGGGTTAGACTGATCTGTTGGGGGGTCAGGGTTAGACTGATCTGTTGGAGGGTTAGGGTTAGACTGATCTGTTGGAGGGTCAGGGTTAGACTGATCTGTTGGAGGGTTAGGGTTAGACTGATCTGTTGGGGGGTCAGGGTTAGACTGATCTGTTGGAGGGTTAGGGTTAGACTGATCTGTTGGGGGGTCAGGGTTAGACTGATCTGTTGGAGGGTTAGGGTTAGACTGATCTGTTGGGGGGTCAGGGTTAGACTGATCTGTTGGAGGGTCAGGGTTAGACTGAATGTTGGGGGGTCAGGGTTAGACTGAATGTTGGGGGGTCAGGGTTAGACTGATCTGTTGGAGGGTCAGGGTTAGACTGATCTGTTGGAGGGTCAGGGTTAGACTGATCTGTTGGGGGGTCAGGGTTAGACTGAATGTTGGGGGGTCAGGGTTAGACTGAATGTTGGGGGGTCAGGGTTAGACTGATCTGTTGGAGGGTTAGGGTTAGACTGATCTGTTGGGGGGTCAGGGTTAGACTGATCTGTTGGAGGGTCAGGGTTAGACTGATCTGTTGGAGGGTTAGGGTTAGACTGATCTGTTGGAGGGTTAGGGTTAGACTGATCTGTTGGGGGGTCAGGGTTAGACTGATCTGTTGGGGGGTCAGGGTTAGACTGATCTGCTGGAGGGTCAGGGTTAGACTGAATGTTGGGGGGTCAGGGTTAGACTGATCTGTTGGGGGGTCAGGGTTAGACTGATCTGTTGGAGGGTCAGGGTTAGACTGAATGTTGGGGGGTCAGGGTTAGACTGAATGTTGGGGGGTCAGGGTTAGACTGATCTGCTGGAGGGTTAGGGTTAGACTGATCTGTTGGAGGGTTAGGGTTAGACTGATCTGCTGGAGGGTTAGGGTTAGACTGATCTGTTGGGGGGTCAGGGTTAGACTGAATGTTGGGGGGTCAGGGTTAGACTGATCTGTTGGAGGGTTAGGGTTAGACTGATCTGTTGGGGGGTCAGGGTTAGACTGATCTGTTGGAGGGTTAGGGTTAGACTGATCTGTTGGAGGGTTAGGGTTAGACTGATCTGTTGGGGGGTCAGGGTTAGACTGATCTGTTGGAGGGTCAGGGTTAGACTGATCTGTTGGGGGGTCAGGGTTAGACTGAATGTTGGGGGGTCAGGGTTAGACTGAATGTTGGGGGGTCAGGGTTAGACTGATCTGTTGGAGGGTTAGGGTTAGACTGATCTGTTGGGGGGTCAGGGTTAGACTGATCTGTTGGGGGGTCAGGGTTAGACTGATCTGTTGGAGGGTTAGGGTTAGACTGATCTGTTGGGGGGTCAGGGTTAGACTGAATGTTGGGGGGTCAGGGTTAGACTGATCTGTTGGGGGGTCAGGGTTAGACTGAATGTTGGGGGGTCAGGGTTAGACTGATCTGTTGGGGGGTCAGGGTTAGACTGAATGTTGGAGGCAGTCCCAGAGTGAGTCCACAGGCCCATGTTCACCTGCTGTCAGTGACATGTAAATCTGAGTGTCGTCTGCATAGTTGTGGTAGAACGCGTTATTACTGTATATGAACTGGCCCAGGGGCAACATGTAAATACTGAACAAGAGGGGTCCTGGTAGAGATAATTTTAACGTCCATGACAACTGTACAGGGAGCACGTGTTTTATAAATCACCTGTTTTCACTATAATAAGGCTTAAAGTTCTGCACAGTTGAGTGTGTGACTGCTGTGATTGACAGGTGAGTACTACCCGTCTGACACTGGGGTCAGCTGTTGAGTCACAGATTCACAGCTTCTGTTTGTTGAATTAAACTTTTTCTATTTATTATTACCTCCGCCAAGGAGGTTATGTTTTTGCCAGGGTTTGTTTGTTTGTTTGTCTGTCCGTTAGTGTGCAAAATAACTCAAAAAGTTATGGACAGATTTGGATGAAATTTTCAGGGTTTGTTGGAAATGGGATAAGGAAGAAATGATTAAATTTTGGTGGTGATCGGGGGTGGGGGGGGCCCACGGGGGGGGCCACTGATCAGCCTTGGCGGAGGTCTGCGCTCTCCGAGTGCTTCTAGTTTATTTATTGAACGACAGCTTTGTTTCAGACACTCCTGTGACAAAACCATTAAAGAATTCTGTCATGACGTTTACCAGAACTTAACTCTTACAGACTGTTTTTGTCATGACCCAAACTAATTTTTCCTCTACAGTTAACGTTTCCTAGGTGATGTTTCATTTATTATAGCATTATCCACAGTGAAAATCAGGTGTTTTCAATATTTCATCTACTGAACGTGGAAATGTTCATAAAAGGTCAGAGAAAATTCAAAGTTAAAATACAGAACAGAGTAAAGTGATGAAAAAGTGACTTTTGCAGTAAAATATTTCATTAAGTGAACGTAAAAAACAAGTGCCGTTTGTCAAACTCCATGGGTTTTACTGGTGAATCAATGTTCCAGAAGATGACGATGTTTCCATGTTCACTAAGGAGCCTCTGAACGTCCAAATATGACATATCTGATGCCACTGAAAAGCTGAGAAAGTGCATTTTACCTGAATTATTAGCATGTTTTAAGAGGACTCATTAACATTTCATATCAGTAGATTTTTTTGGTCTCCAGCAGCCGTTCAGGTCTGTGAGGGTTAATAACAAACCCTGACTTTAGATACATAAACTAGGGTTAACATTAACTTCTGCATGTTAGCTGTGCTAGTGCTAATTACTGTGTTCATACATTAAACCACAGTGACATTACTGTTCTCAAATACAACAGTATGTATTGTCATTTGTAGTAGTGGAGATGACTTGATGGTGTTTAACATGGCACTAGTTAATTAAGTCTGTGTTTAGTTATCTCTAGTTAATTTGATCTGAGTTTGTATGTATTGTGTACATGTACAATACACCATGTATTATATGCAGGGTGCCTGTTCTTTATCCAAATACAAATTCCAGACTTTTTCAAAACTTTTTCAGTTTTTTCCCTAGACCTTGACTTTATGTACTTTTATAATTGTGTGTGTACTTTTTTGGTTGAGATTGTACCTGTTGTGTGTAGTAGAAAAGGTCATTTTATTAAATGTATGAATGCATAATTTGCAGTAAATTATGTTTTACTGACAGGAACATTTTCAAGCTAGAAGCACTAGGAGAGCGCAGACCTCCGCCAAGGCTGATCAGTGGCCCCCCCCCGTGGGCCCCCCCACGCCAAGGAGGTTATGTTTTTGCCAGGGTTTGTTTGTTTGTTTGTTTGTCTGTCTGTTTGTCTGTCCATTAGTGTGCAACATAACTCAAAAAGTTATGGACAGATTTGGATGAAATTTTCTGGTCTGCACCCCCCCCCATGGCCCCCCCCACCCCCGATCACCACCAAAATGTAATCATTTCTTCCTTATCCCATTTCCAACAAACCCTGAAAATTTCATCAAAATCTGTCCATAACTTTTTGAGTTATGTTGCACACTAACGGACAGACAAACAGACAAACAAACAAACAAACCCTGCAAAAACATAACCTCCTTGGTGGAGGTAAACATATGAAAATCACAAAAGTGCATGGATATCACACAAACAAGTTTCATTAGAATTATTCCAGTACTGACCGGTTAGTGAAATCATATCAAGTTTTTGTATGATTACCTCCGCCAAGGAGGTTATGTTTTTGCCAGGGTTTGTTTGTTTGTTTGTCTGTCTGTCTGTCTGTCCGTTAGCGTGCAACATAACTCAAAAAGTTATGGACAGATTTGGATGAAATTTTCAGGGTTTGTTGGAAATGGGATAAGGAAGAAATGATTAAATTTTGGTGGTGATCGGGGGTGGGGGGGCCCACGGGGGGGGCACTGATCAGCCTTGGCGGAGGTCTGCACTCTCCGAGCGCTTCTAGTTTAGAAGTGTTTTTAGTTATACTTCCTCCCACTACTCCTCAAATATGTGAATGAAATCATATTTTGTTTGCATATATAAGTTTTTCATGTTTTCTTGCAATCCGTTTTATTTATAAGGACCAAAGTAGGATTACTTTGTTTAGTTGCATATTCAAAACTAAAAAAGCACTCAGAGCGCCGACCTCCGCCAAGTCAGATCAGCCACCGCCCCCCCCCCCCCCCCCCGATCACCACCAAAATCTAATCATTTGTTCCTTGTGCCAGTATCAACATTTCCTGAAATTTTCATCCAAATTCCTCCATAACTTTTTGAGTTATCTTGCATACGGACAGACAGACAAACCAACACCAGCAAAAACAGAACCTCTTTGGCGGAGGTAATAAACTGAAACTAAGTGACTAATATGTTTTCCTCATATATTTCTTATCTTACAAGACTATGTGCCTTTGAGTATACTCTAAAATTCAACGATGAGAGAAACTGTTTTCCATACTTTATTAAGACTTAAGATTCCAGACTTTTCAAGATCTGGAAAACAGCGTTTCAAAATTCTGTACTTTTTAAGACTTTCAGGACCTGCACAGGGGTGCTTACCCTGTGTGTGTTCTATTATTAGAGCTACATTCCAGACCCAGAACTGCACCAGTTCTTTTCAGAAAGGTGATTTGTCATCGATGCCTCCTTGTTGCTTCTGCGTTATGATTCATTGCCTGTACAGACAACGGATCCTGCACATAACGGCTCACTTCACCTGCTCGGACCAGACTGAACACTGCAGTGAAGATTAAAACATTAAACCTCCGTGTTACTCAAACAGTCATTTCTGAGCAGAAAGCCAGAAGCATCTTACGTCAACCACACCATGTCCTCGAAGATAGATCTACTTTAATGCCTTCAGGGTGACGTTATGTGCAGAACAAACAGATATTCAAACTTATTTTTTCCCTCTAATATCAGACTGTTAAATGAGTCTGGTGTAGGAGTCTGTTTATGAGTAACCTGGATGTGTCTGTTGACTTATTGTCTGTTGTGTGCTTTTTTTTAGTGATGTGTGTGAATGCACACGTACAGGGGTTGGACAAAATAATGGAAACACCTCAAAAAATCAACAAAATATAATTTACTAGAAGCACTCGGAGAGCGCAGACCTCCGCCAAGGCTGATCTGTGGCCCCCCCCCATGGGCCCCCCCACGCCAAGGAGGTTATGTTTTTGCCAGGGTTTGTTTGTCTGTCTGTCTGTCTGTCCGTTAGTGTGCAACATAACTCAAAAAGTTATGGACAGATTTGGATGAAATTTTCTGGTCTGCCCCCCGATCACCACCAAAATTTAATCATTTCTTCCTTATCCCATTTCCAACAAACCCTGAAAATTTCATCCAAATCTGTCCATAACTTTTTGAGTTATGTTGCACACTAACGGACAGACAGACAGACAAACCCTGGCAAAAACACAACCTCCTTGGCGGAGGTAAATATGGTGTAGGTCCGCCTTTTGCGGCAATTACAGCCTCAATTCTCCGAGGTATTGATTCATACAACTTGTGAATTGTTTCCAAAGGAATTTTAAACCATTCTTCAGTTAGAATACCCTCCAACTCTTTTAGAGACGATGGCGGTGGAAATCGACGTCTTACTTGAATCTCTAAAACTGACCATAAATGCTCAATAATGTTGAGGTCTGGGGACTGTGCCGGCCATACGAGATGCTCAACTTCATTAGAATGTTCCTCATGCCATTCTTTAACAATTCTAGCTGTATGGATTGGGGCATTATCATCTTGAGGTGAAGGTGTTTCCATTATTTTGTCCAACCCCTGTATGTGGCTGTGTCTGAACGGCTGCATTACGCTGCTCTCACTGACAGTATGTCTGATGAATGGTCCAGGTGTTTGTTGATGTGTTTATATTATACATTAGGGCTGGGTATCACGGCCAAGTTCCATAATTGATTCAGTTTCGATTCATAAGGTTGTGAATCGATTAATCGCAATTCGATTTGATCCAATATCGATTCGATTCAATATTAATTGATTCAGATTAATTTAGTGATACCAAAGTACAGTTTTGAGTTGTAACCTGATTATTTGAGCACCGCAGTCATGCAACACATCAATACTGGTATCAATATTGATATTAGAAAGGAAATAAATCTGACATTTCAGCAGGAAGTAGATGAATCTGCTCTGAAATAATGAACAGGACAGAAACAGTACCATGTTTCTACAGTGGATCAGAACGGACTTCTTCATCATCTTTATTCTGTTTTATGGCTGGTGGCTTCTACTCACTGGGGGGTATGCGCATTCCGTGATTGGAGCAGGGGTGGGGTTGCACTCCGTGATTGTTGGTCGGGGAGCGGGTTGGGGGTGGTAGCGTAGCGGTCAGACATTGTCACTTTCCTCTTCCTCTAACTCCATACTCAGCCATAGGTGATAGTATGGATCCAAGTTATTATTCCAAGAACGATCGGCTTCTGTGACTCTCCTCAGAGAACCTCCAGGCGGCCAGTTCCTTCACACTGCAGGTTCGCTGGAGGTCCCCCCGCTGGGAGGACCTCCAGCGGGGGGGTTTTCCCCACCCTTCCTCCGCGTCTTTTTCCGCACCAAAGCCGTCGTGAGCGAGACCAAGACTTCCTCAGGGTTTCACAAGACGGAGCCGGCCGCGCTTCTGCTCTGAAAAACTTGATCTCATCCACTATTAATCGATTACGCAAAATTAAAACGAAATCGATCCAAGATCAATCAAATTGATTTTTTTACCCAGCCCCATCCCACACATTATATTTCCAATTCACTTCTTGAGCCACAACTGGAGCCTGTCAAACTGACCTGCCCATAGTGGGATAAATACAGTTCTCCATCCGTCTGTATGTTTATTTTGGCTGCATGGGATTGCTTTGCTGTATTATATAAGGTTAAAGCAGGTGTCCAGTTCTCATTTTTCCCAAAAAGTCCAAATTAAAAAATGAGCAGGTTTACCTCTGACAGCAGCAGGGAAGGGATTTGCAAACTTGTCCACATATTCGGCTTCTGCCTCTGCCTGGTTCTCCTTCCCTCTGAAGATGATCTGAACAGCACCCTGTGGGAGAGCAAGACGCACACACACCACACATGTTCAGAAAGCACACACACACACAGGACACTGGGGATAAAGACGCTGTTTGTACCTTGGCGCCCATGACGGCCACCTCAGCTGTGGGCCAGGCGTAGTTCACGTCTCCTCTCAGATGTTTGGAACTCATCACGTCATAGGCTCCTCCATAAGCCTGGAGAAAAAAAACATACACACACACACGTCTTATGTTGTACATACAATCACAGTTTAACCGTCCTTGTTTTTCCTGATATTAAATAAACTCTTGTAAAGTTAGAGGACAGTTTGAATGTCTACTTAACAAATATGTGGGGTGTGAATCTAAATAGTGAAAAAGCAGCAGCTTCATGACATAATGAAGTAACAAGGCATTATGGGAGTCAATTCTACCATGAGTGATAATCCATCTGACATGACTCAGGCACAAACCATGTGTAGAGACAAGGTAATAGATTACATTTAGTGATGTATCAGTCTTATGTAGTGATAGATGAAGTATAGTCATATTGTCATTTCATTCTAATGACACAGACCAAGTCAAATTAGTAACAGTATATTTAACACAGTATTTATCATCATTTCCTTCATGAGTATATGACTCCATTCACCCAGAAATATTTTTTGTAGTGACTTCCAAACATTTAACCATTACCAAGTGATTTACTTCAAAAAAAAAAAAACCAAAACAATATCCTTTCCATTTTTGACAGTGGAAGCTCTATTTTCACAAATATTGGATTTGGAATAGCACGTGTATGTGAAAACTTTTGCTGGTGGACGGACGTGACATTACCCATGATGCTCTGGTCAGTACCAGTACTTTATTAGTAATAAACTTATAGACTTACTATTGATAATTCCCCTCTTATTCATAAATGTTAGTATTGTGGATCGAAAACAATAACAGCTGACACAAAAACACTAAATGTGTCAGTGGACGGATGTGACATGGTTGTTCCGGATCCCATCATACTGATACTCGGCAGCCATGTCACCGTTTCCACAAATGATCCCTGTGCAAAAACTAGGACCAGAATTATTTGTTGTATAGTTTATCATCAGACTAAAGAGGAAATAACAATATAGAATTGTTATTTCTTTATAAAAATGCTTATTATTAGAAAACTGTTGATTTAAAAAGTGACGTGTGACATTCTTCATGTATGTATTGGCGTAACATAAGCAGGATGGATCAGCACCATACTCCAGATTGCAACCTGTAAAAATAAAACGTGCTATGTAGGATAGAATCTTGTAAGAAAAATTGGGGAATCTAAAAGAATAGAATATTTGTTTTTCAGGAAAATTCAGTTCAAATATAACTTGGCCATTTGTGACATGAAAATATAGCATTAATTGTGATGAAATGGGACATTTTTGAGCTGAAAACATAGTTCATATGAGCATCAACATGTTGAACAGAACTGAAATCCTGTAAATTTGCAGAACTTGCATTTACCAACACACAGTTCCTTTGGGGATTCACTTATATTGATTTCTTATGCACAAAGACAGAAATACGACCTCTAAGTAAATTTTAGCCATTTAAGGTTTAGAATGCATGTGGTAATAGTTAAGTGTTACACAGACTTTGTAACTTTAATCTGAAACTGCCTCACTGTTCATTTCCTCACTTTTCTCACACCCACACATACCTTCCTGGTAATCACGGTGATTTTTGGTACAGTCGCCTCTGCAAACGCATACAGCAGTTTGGCTCCATGTCTGATGATGCCTCCGTACTCCTGAGCAGTACCTGTTGATTCAAAAGAATCTGGGTTTATACTGTGATACGTCACAGCAGCAGCTACATCTCTTACATAAAACATCACAGTAGAAGGATACTGCTTTTAATCCTTGGTTACATTAATACAGAATCAGTTACTGTAGGATACACACATGTGGCTTCTTTAAATGTTAACTTTCACCTCCTTTTTAAGCAGACAGACTGTATCTCATGTCTAAAACACAGCAGAGGTCATGTTACTGACTCGACTTCTTCCCTGGAGTCTCTGTGCTTTATGTCCTCACAGGTTTTCCCAGAATCATTTCTAGACCTGCTGCTGTGCTCCTGCTGTTCACCTGCCTCTATCATCATTTTCATTTATCAGCAAACTTGACCCTCTCCACCATTCTGCCATCCGTTTGGCCACAGGTGCTCCCTTCTCCACTCACCACTGTGACCTGTATAACCTAGTTGACTGGACGTCCCTCCACACCAGACAGCTCCGTCACTGGTTCCAGCTCATTTACAAGACCTTACTCAGAAAAACCCCTCTTTACCTCTCCTCCCTTCTGCACCTCTCCCATTCTGCACTCAATCTTAGGTCCAGTAGGCTCATCAAACTCACTATCCCCAAAGCCCGCACTGTGTTCGGTCACAGTGCCTTCCGATTTGCTGCAGCTAACCACTGGAACACTCTACAAAACACCCTCAAACTCACTGTCCTCACATCTCTCACAGTTTTTAAGCAAAACCTGGAACAAATTTTAGTTGACTGTTGCACCTGTTGAGTATTTGTCTTTTTACATGTCTCACTGTTATTGTTGTAATGTATTTATTTATTTATTAACTGTTTGTTTCTGTAATTGTTTAACCTTGTTTTTACCCTTAGCCCCCTCACCCCCCACCCCTCAAGAAGCCATTGCTCTTTGTTCAGGCTGCATTTGTAAATAAGAATCTGTTCTTAATCTTGGTAAATAAAGGTTAGATAAAAAAATAAAAATAAAAACTTTATCATGGATGGCAGATGTTTCTATTATAGGCACTAATAGTTACAGTAGTAGTAATGCTGCCGCGATTAGTTGACGTAATTGACCATGAACATTAGTCGATGACATGTTTTTTTACTCTACACATCATTTTACTATTGACCGGCTATTTATTTTGGCTGCACACCTGAGGAATCCATGCCAGCATTGTCACCTGCAGCCCTACAACCGCACCTCAGAGAGAGAGAGAGAGAGAGAGAGGGAGAGAGACAGAGAGAGAGGGAGAGACAGAGAGAGAGGGAGAGAAAGAGAGACAGAGACAGAGAGAGACAGTGAGAGAGAGAGACAGAGAGAGAGAGAGAGAGGGAGAGAGAGACAGAGAAAGAGAGAGAGACAGAGAGAGAGACAGAGAGAGAGGGAGAGAGAGAGAGACAGAGAGAGCGAGAGACAGAGAGACAGTGAGAGAGAGAGACAGAGAGAGAGAGAGACAGAGAAAGAGAGAGAGAGACCGAGAGAGAGAGAGAGACAGAGAGAGAGAGACAGAGAGAGAGAGACAGAGACAGAGAGGGAGAGAGAGACAGAGAGAGCGAGAGAGACAGAGAGAGAGACAGAGAGAGAGAGAGAGAGAGCATCTTATAAGCATCTAAAGCCAACCCCACCCCCCCACCCCCCAACAGGTCCACGGATCCGTGCCGACATCATTCATTCTTAAGGATCTGGTTCTCAAAAAGAACCGGTTCTCGATTCCCATCCCTATCCATGTGTCCCTCACCCCTCCCCCAATCTCTCTGTCTTTCTCTCCAACTGGTCCTGTCAGTCGTCCATCCTCCAGAGTCTGGGTCTACTCCCGGTTTCTTTCTGTTAAAGGTAGTTTTTCCTTCCACTGTCACCAAGTGTTTGCTCCAGGAGGATTCTGTTGGTTTCTGTAAAATGGCTTGAGAGGCTGTTTTCAATCAGCTCTATATGTCAAGTGTCATGTGATGTGGCACTATATAAATAAAATTTGATTGACTGATTGATGTTTTGTGTTTTTCGACTCAACATTCATCTACTTTTACAGTCAAATGCTACCAGTGGTAATAGTACTGGATGATGTGGAGGAATACCTGGCAGAAAGCCCGGAACGTCTACAAAAGTGATGATGGGAATGTTGAAAGCGTCACAGAAACGTACAAAGCGGGCTCCCTTCACAGAGGAGTTAATGTCCAGACAGCCTGAAAAAAACAAAAAAACAGAACCAAACCCCATCACAAACCCCTCTTTTCCACATTGACCCTTTCCAAAAATGCTACACAGTTATTTTTCACTTTGCACTCACCAGAGGCCACTTTGGGCTGGTTACCCACAATGCCTACAGTGCGTCCATTCATGCGTGCGAATCCCACCACAATGTTCTTGGCGTAGTTGGGCATGATCTCAAAGAAGTCCCGCTCATCTACAATCTGAACAGACACATAGAGAGACAAAGTGTGGCGGCTGTAGACGGTTGAATGAGCTGTAGCTGCATGTATGAACCTGAGTGTTAGAGACGTACTGCGTGAACGATGTCCAACATGTCATAGGCTTTAGTTGACTCAAATGGGACGATGGTGTCCAAGGCAGGTACAAGGCGATCGCTGGAAAGGAAACACAGTTTTGATGGAGAAATGTGTTGTTGGTTTGCACTGTATTGACTCTTGGTCAGCCCTATGTCAGAGTACTGTAAAGGGGAGTTGATAGCATTATTTATCTTATTGTTTCTTTTGTTGTGTTTTTTTGGTTTGTTTTTGTTTGTTTTTTTCCTTCTTTTTTGGGGGGGTTTGGTAGGTTTGTTGTATAATTTGTTTGTATATGTTGTGTCTGTGTGGTTCCCTATGTATGGGTGCATGTTTGTGTAAATGTACAATTTGAAATAATAATAATAATAATTAAAAAAAAAAAAAAGAAAAAAAAAAAAAGGAAACAGTTTGAGGCATGTGTTGAAATACAAACATACAGAAATTTAGAGCTGAAATTATTTTTAAAAATTATTCTATTACAGTTTTCCTGAATTTGAAGCTTTGTTTCCTTAATTTTGCTTCTGGTAAACACTGGTTCCACTGTTATGTTTCACACGGACGCTTATTGTGACGCACATGACGCCAGGATCAACACAAACAACATGGAGACGAGGACAAAAAGGCAGAAAATATCTATATGTTCACTTTTCTGCATTGGAACCATCACTTACTCCTTTAAACTTTGAAGCTTTTACACAAACAGTAAAAATATTTGGATTTTTGTTTGTTATTTTTTTAAGTTCTATGTTAATTACACCTCAAACTGTTAGTAAGTTGGATACATATTTGTTAAAGACTACAGTGCACATACCATTTGTCAATTAAACAGTTATAGATAGACAGACAGATAAGATAGAAAGTATAAAAGTATACATAAAAGTATATTAAAAAAATGTATACTATTATACTGTTGTTACTATTGTTATTACTTCTATATAGATATTTTTCATATTTCCTTGTACTTTTTGTGGTGGTTGTTTCAGCTGGTTCTGGAATAAAGGACATGTATTTCATGTTTTTACTATTTTTTTGCCTATTCAAATAATTGTTTAATTGAATTTGCAGAAAATAATCCATAGACTAATCGATTACATAAATAATCGATAGCTACAGCTCTACAATACTCCTGTAGCAATAAAATGTGATTGGTTGTTGTTTTAAATAAAGCACATTGTGATTGGTTACTTGGGGTCGTGGCACTCCCTGATGGGGGCGGGATCCTGGTTGCTGAGAGGGAGGAAGTTAAAGAATTCCCTCAGGTTGAGAAGGGCTTCAACGTCATTTTCAAATGCACGGTGAGCAACACCTACGAGCAAGAGGCAACACAAAAAATATCAGAGCTAGTAGAGTGTTTAGGAAAAAACACACACACACACACTAAAAGGTATAACTGTACAAACTGACCAGACACAGTGGTGTGTGTTTTGGCTCCGCCTAGCTCTTCCTGAGTCACATCTTCATTGGTCACTGACTTCACAACATCAGGACCAGTGATGAACAGGTATGACGTGTCCTAAACACACAATCATTTGACAAATTACTGAGAAAAAGTAGCCAATCCTAGACAAAGAACACCATGTTCAGCTGCACAAAACCATCTTGAACAGAAGAAAAACTCTGTTGGACTTTGGTAATTAAAAGAATTCATGAGTACTAATAGGTAAGTACCTTTAGCCTGATTTATTGACAGGTTTATACTGATATACAATATCTTATATTTTTCACAATTTTTAGTCATTGAACCATTTTTGATGCATACATCATTTGTGTGCCTGACCTGTACATTCCCTCTAACAACATGTCCATTTTGAAGTTAACTATTAGAATTATTTTATTATATTATTGTATTTATTACTACTAATTCATCTTTTTATATTTATAGGCTGTTGTGCAATATCTAAGATATCTGTGATTTTTTTTAATTAATCTGCTCTAGTTGAAGTCATTTAAAGATGTAATGTTTTAATTTTAGGTGCTTTTACACATGTGCTTATATATATATATATATATATATATATATATACACGTGTGTGTGTGTGTGTGTGTGTGTGTGTGTGTGTGTGTGTGTGTGTGTGTGTGTGTGTGTAATTATTGCTGTTCTTTACCACTTGTGGTATGGCAGTTTTTTGTTTTTACCATTGTTGGTATGTAAATATTATCATGTAAGTTAATGGTTAACTGTTACCTGTGGTAACACCACCAGGAATGTACTTTGTTTCTACTTTTTTTTTTGTTTTACATACATTTTGGTTATGCAATGTAAATGCTGTCAAATGAGTTCATTCTAATTTGGTTTCGGCCTATTTTGTTCTATTTTGTTCATTGTTCTGGCTTGAAGTCCAAGGACAGGAGTGAGTATTTAAAATGTTATTATGTTAAGTTATTTGATGATGAGAATGGGGGTAGGATTAAATAAGTTTTTCTTCTTCCCACTCTTTTTCAAGTATAGATGAATGATTTTTTTTTTTTTTTTTTTTTAATTTTGAATTTGCATGTATTCTGTAAATACTCAAAATAAACAAACAAATGAAATGAGTATATAGAATGCATTACCAAGTGATGAATAAAAAGTTGGGAGTTGTCAGTAGTTTTCCTACAACTGAGTTTATCAAAACATAAAAGAAAAAAATCAACTGCATTTGTTTATTTTTTTAATGACATTTGGTTTCCATGTGATGATTTGTTGGATTCATCAGTTTCACCTGGATCCTTCCATGAAATACACACTGTACATTAAAGAGAGATTTTAGGTGTTTTTGCACCAAGTGTGTGTGTGTGTGTGTGTGTGTGTGTGTGTGTGTGTGTGTGTGTGTGGTGGTGGTGGTGGTGGTGGGGGGGGGGGGCAAGAGATTAACTCTTTTTAGCTTCTCACTTTAACCATGAAGGTGAAATCTGTCAGGGCTGGGGAATACACAGCTCCACCTGCACAGGGACCCATGATGAGGGAGATCTGAGGGACGACACCTGATGCCAACACATTCCTCTGGAAAAAAGACACACACACAAAAAAAAAAAAAAAAAAAAAAAAAAAAAAAAAAAAAAAAAAAAATCACAGAAGGAAAATAGTTTGCCACATAAAATATATCAATGAATAAATCTGACAATTAAATGAAAATAAATCAAGACATACCAAATGTTTGATGTCAATTATTGATCAATTACAGCATGTTTTCACACACTTAACAACAAAAACTCACCAGGAAGATATCTGCATATCCAGCTAAAGACTCCACTCCCTCTTGAATTCGAGCTCCTCCAGAGTCGTTTAACCCAATGACTGGAGCTCCGACCGTCATGGCCTGATCCATGATCTGAGCAAATAACAATTAAAGATTAAAAAAAGAAATCAGCAATCCAATACCTACCCCAAAAAACATAATATTACTGATAACTGACGTGTACATTTCAGTTTCTCAGTATTGTTTACCTTACAGATCTTCTGTGCGTGAGCTCCAGATAAACTGCCCCCAAACACTGTGAAGTCCTGACAAAAAACAGCAAATGATATAAAAATAAATCCAAATTGCTGCATATTGGTAAAATTCTCTACATTATAATTCAATCCTCAAACACTGTACCTGGCTGAATACATACACCAGTCGACCATTGATCCTGCCTCGGCCCGTTACTACACTGTCACCTGGGAACTAAGATGGAAAAACATGACCATGAAATTTCAAAGCCAATGGAAGAAACATTTCAAGTAGCCAAAGTATGAGGCGACTGTACCTTGTTTTTGTCCTGCTCCATACCAAAATCGGAGCAGCGATGCTCCAGAAACATGTCAGACTCCACAAAAGACTCGGGGTCCAGCAGCAGCTCCACTCGCTCCCTGGCCGTCAGTTTACCCTAAAGAAAGACAGAACAATAGCTGATCTCAAGGACATTTGTAGTGTGAACCATACAACCTTATATATCACTGCTGTCAAACTTGGGCCCGGGGGCCAAATCCGGCCCGCCAAAGGGTCCATTCCAGATGAATTTGTGAAAAACTGCAAAAATTACACTGAAGATATTAATAATCAATGGTGTCAGAATCATTTTAATTCAGGTTCCACATACAGACATATACAGTCCAATTAGATTTTAAGTGGGTCAGACCAGTAAAATATTATCATAATAACCTATAAATAATGACAACCCCAAATTTTCTCTTTGTTTATTTTGGTGTAAAAAAGTAACATTACATGAAAATGTTTACATTACCAAAATATATGTTAACAAAAAATGTGAATAGCCTGAACAAATATGAACAAACAGAAATGTCTTAAGAAAAGTAAATGCAATTTTACCAATATTCTGCCTGTTACTAAATCTTTTGTTCGATTGTAATGCACATGTGTAAATGATAAACTGATAAACCAAGGGAGAATATTGTTAAAATTGCACTTGTTTTTCTTAACACGATTCAAGTTGTTCATGTTAGTCAGATTTTTAAGGAAACTTTGTAGACGTAAACCTGATCATTATATAATTTTACTTTTTTCACTGTTATTATTTTACTGGTCCGGCCCACTTGAGATCAAATCGGGCTGAATGTGGCCCCTGAACTAAAATGAGTTTGACACCCCTGTTATATATGGACGGTTTACTGTGAATTTTAACAGAGGTTCAGTGACTAAGAGTTAAAAAAACAATCTGATAACCTATATGGGACATTAGACAACAGCTTAGATCTCTCATTTAAATCTGTGAGGCCTTGGCTTCACGTAGACTGGAAAATTCCCTATTTTATTTGGAGACTCAAAACATTTAAGTCCTCCACATGGATTCAGCAGAAACCTAATTATTTAATAGTAAGTATCAGTCATATTATGGCAATAGTGTATAGATATGATTAGGCTAGGAAGGTTATTATTGTTATTAATTATATAAGGAGAAGGGGTGGGAGTTTATAAGTTGTACTTCTTCTCACTCCTTTTCGAATATGTGTTATATGTCTTATGTTTAAGTGTTTTGTTTATTTATTTACTTCTGTTTGAAGTTCATGTTTGAAATAAATACATCAATCAATCAATCAATCAAAGCAGGCAAAAACAATCCTAAATCAAATATACTCAAATAAAGAACCAGGCCCATCAGCCTCCATGGAAATCTGAAAACTGACAAACTTTTGTGTTCCTTTTTCTTCACTGATTTTATGCTTAATGCAAAATACAGTTGGACGTCTGAGCTGAAATGTCAGACTCATCTCCTGAGCTGTCAATCCTTTCTGGCAATCTGTGAACAGAGTATTCTCCCTTTGTTTAAAGAGACTGCTAAATCCCATCCACATCGCTGTCAGGAAGGATGGCTGAAGCAAGTAGAGAGGAACATGTTGGATTGATCTGCTTCAGTTTGGTTTAGAGCATCAGAGGTGGATGTGGATGTGGAAGGCTGAAGCACTGTCTGTCGACCACTGTGCATCTACTGTAACGGAGAACTGCAAACTAATCTGTTTCTGATCAAATGACACTGGATCGACCCACACTACAGATCAAAATTAGATGCTACAGTTTGTCCATGAGGAGAAGGAATCTGGCAGTTTTTTATTCTGACAGGGGTGATACTCATTATTGAGCCAGATCAGAAGTTTGCCTTAAACTTCTAAGAGACATTTATCAGTATTAGTAAAAAATGCTAACTAGACACTTCGGTTTCTGGTGTGATTACTGAGATAAAATGTGTCAATGAGACCTTGTTTTTGACAGTCTGGTTATAAACTATTATAATGACACAATATACAGTCCTTTCCAACAACTAGCCTATCTTACAAAATCCTTTCGCATATATCGTCATCTTCTCCTTTGTGTGTGCAGCTCACAGGTCAGAAAATCAGGATATACTGCCCCCCTTCCTCTTATATATTTTTCCAAGATGCATTTCACTATCAGCTCAAAAACTAAATAAATAAATAAAGGTGCAAATCTAGTGAAATGAAAAGTTTCCATGTTTGGCAGACAAAGACAAGACAAGTTTCTTTCAACTCTGGAGAGTGTAAGGAACAAACTTATCAATAAATATGGAGCTTTGACTGCATTCATGGCCTTGTTTTATTAATGTGCTGTCCTGTATGCATGTATCCTTGGAGGCACTTGTTAGCACAGATATTCCTTAACCCTTTCATGCATAGTGGTCACTACAGTGGACAGCTATTCTCCAGCTGTTCTCTTGTATATTCATGGGTTTTGATGTTTTACTTCCATATCAACCAACACAGTGGACGCTTATGCAACACCCCATACATTACAATTCATACCATTACTGTTCCTGTTCTTGATAAACCTGATCTGCAGTAACATATTTGAGTTTAAATCAATTGTTAATTGTTATTAGACTGTAAATTAAATTTATTTTAAAAATAAAAGTTGGGTTTTTTTGTTGTTGCATATTATCTGAGTGAGTAATAACTAGTATTTTAGTATGTTAAAATGTGAGAAAACATCAGATTCACAGCATTAAAAAATTATTTTATTTCATAGTTTTCACACAGTATGCCAGTAAATACATGTTTCTTTGCTTCAAAAATTAAACACATGGTATCCAGCTGAGTGGAGATTTTTGTAATTCCATGAAAAATAGATTTGTAAAAAAAAATTTCAATCACATTGTTTTTTTCATGCCTAAAGAGGCATAAAAACATTCAGGAAAAAAAAAAAATCTTGATTTAGGTAATCATAATTCATGCATGAAAGGGTTAAACACAAGTCATAACCCTGTGTATCCTAGTCTTAATTTTATGTCCAATAAAGATAATAGACAGCATCCAACAAGAGAAAAGTAAGCATAAAAAAATATATGAACAAGTTATCTAAAGTTAACTAGATGGAACTGACATACAAAAATGTAATTCTAGATAAAATGCAGGTTTGAGCTGTCATTTAAACCTTTCATGCAAAGTGGTCACTACAGTGGATACTTATTCTACAGCTGTTCTCTTATATATTTATGGATTCTGTTGTTTTAGTTCCATATCAGCCAACACAGTGGACGCTCATACATCATCTCATATACTGACATTCATACCATTACTGTAACTTTACTATTCTTGATAAACCTGATCTAGAATAATATGTTTAAGAGTAAATCAATTGTTATTAGTCTGTAATTAACAGTTTTTGTAAAAAGTTTTGGGTTTTTTGCATATTATCTCTACGAAGTGAGTAATGACTGGGATTACAGTGTTAAAATGTGAGAAAACATCAGATTAACAGCATTAAACATGTCTGGTAAAGGTTCATACTGTCCTCCACATGTAATTATTGTACAGGGTGGGGAAGCAAAATTTACAATGAACATTTAGTTGTCTTTTCTCAGCAGGCACTATGTCAATTGTTTTGAAACCAAACCTATATTGATGTCATAATCATACCTAACACTATTATCCATACCTTTTCAGAAACTTTTGCCCATATGAGTAATCAGGAAAGCAAACGTCAAAGAGTGTGTGATTTGCTGAATGGACTCGTCACACCAAAGGAGATTTCAAAAATAGTTGGAGTGTCCATAAAGACTGTTTATAATGGAAAGAAGAGAATGACTATGAGCAAAACTATTACCAGAAAGTCTGGAAGATACTATTAAAGAAGAATGGGAGAAGTTGTCACCCCAATATTTGAGGAACACTTGCGCAAGTTTCAGGAAGCGTGTGAAGGCAGTTATTGAGAAAGAAGGAGGACACATAGAATAAAAACATTTTCTATTATGTACATTTTCTTGTGGCAAATAAATTCTCATGACTTTCAATAAACTACTTGGTCATACACTGTCTTTCAATCCCTGCCTCAAAATATTGTAAATTTTGCTTCCCCACCCTGTAGGTAATTCATTTATCAGACAAACTAGTAAAGCATGTAAACAAACAACTATCCCTGTCTGATAAATTAATCACCTAAAATAAGCATTAATTTTTTTTTTTATTTCATAGTTTTCACACAATATATCAGTAAATACATGTTTATTTGCTCCAAAAATGAAACGCATGGTTTCCAGCTGAGTGGACATGTTTGCAGCTCCATGAAAAAAAGGTTCATAAGAAAAGTTTTCTTAGGCATGCTTTATTCATGCTAGGGCTGCACGATTTTGGCAAAAAAAAAAAAATCCCGATTTTTTCTTCTAAAAACTCGATTTTCGATTTCTATTTCGATTTTTGGGTATAACTAGAAAAGACAACAGAAGTCAGCATGTCGTTTTCGTGAGCAGTCCACAATGCAAGCCACTGCTCCGACCTCAAAGCTGTGATGGTATCACGTGATGAACCCACAGTTTTGTTTTGTTTTTTCTCTTCATTAAATCTTTAAAATGAAGTAGAGTATACAAACAATGTATACAACAAGAAAATAACATAAGTTTGTCAGGGGGAATACACTATAATAAAATGTCCAAATCAGAGCAAATACTTATGTTTTTTATAGCCTTTTTGTTTCCACATTTATCCAACAGCTTTAAATAAAGTTCAACATCTTACAAAATATAAATAATATTTGGTTTTGTGTTAAAGAACTTACATTTGTGAGTGAAAAATTAGGCAAGTAAGAGGACTAAATTAATTATTTAAAAAAAAAAAAAAAAAAAAAAAGTTTTTTTGTTTTTTTTCCCCCCTTTTCTGGGTATCTGGTCCACAGCAGTGATCCCAGTGTCAGTCAGTGACAGGCATCAGTCGTGCGTGCGTGCGTGGACCAGGTAAATATGAGTGATCCACATGCGGTTCTATTTAAACTGAGGGATCCGTGCGTGGAACAGACCGACCCAGGACACACTGGAGGGATTCTATCTGTGGAGCTGGTGGATGTGTGTGGGCACAGGGCTGTGTGGGCTCCTCTGCTGAGGCTGAGGACCCCGAGACCCGGACCCGGTTCGGAAGAAGACAGTACGGTACGGATCCGGGACAACGGAAGATTAGTGATCCGCTTGCAGTTATATTTCAGTTGCGGGATCCGTGCGTGAAGCCACGGCTTACATTGCTATAAGTACTGCGGGTTCATGAACAGATTTAACGTCCGTGGTCATTACACAGACTTCTGTGACAGACCGCTGTCACAGGAAGAGCCTACGGGAGCCCGCGGGCGCGCGGAGGCGCGCGGCCCGGAGGCAGAAGAAAGATGAAATCGATTTTACGATTTCCCTTTTTTAAAAATCGTCCTAATTAAAAAATCCGATTTCGATTTAAAATCGATTAATCGTGCAGCCCTAATTCATGCCTAAAGAGGAATAAAAACACGCAGGAAAAAAAAAAATCTTGATTGAGGGTCTCATAACACTGGGTTACAAAAAAATGTTTTTTGCAAGTTGTCTAGGTTTTTTCAACTGAATTGGGACCATTTTGCACCACTAAATCCAAAAATGACATCTGTTTTTCTCAATCAGGTCAGGTTTTTTTTCTAATTTGATTTTGAAAAATTTGATCTCACAAATTGATTATATTTTTGTGACTTTATCAGTTGATTTTTTATATAATTCTCACCCAAAATACGTTTTAAGAGAAAAAAAAAAATCATTTTCTAACAGGCTTTCTGTTAGGTACAATGGTGTATTCACTGCAGATGTAGCAGAATACGTCAGGCTTATTTTTGCAAGATCTTCTAGTCAACGCTATTTCATTCACCTGTAATATTAAAAAAACCATTAATCATAAATTGGCAAAAGTAAAATCTTCACAACTCGTTTATTGCAAGAAATATGAAAGAATTTTGTATCATATGATGTGAAAATGCCCATAAATGTAAGCAAAAATGTTCAAAAGCCAATATGTAGCATAGTTCAGAAAGTTGACCTGATTGAGCAAAATGAATGTGATTTTTGGATTCAGCACACCAAAATTATCCTAAATCAGCTCAAAAAAACTTCAGCAATAAATTTCTTGTTGACCAGTGTAATTCATGAATGAAAGGGTTAAATTTGACACCCTCTGGTAAACAGAACCAGACTTTCTACCAACAGCCATGCAGATTAGTACCTTGCTCAAGGGCATCAAGGTTGATACACACCAAGACAGAGAGCTGCTGAAAGAAAACCAGGGGTTTGAGTGAGTCTATCATAGTGACACACGGAGGGTATAAGGAGCTGTGGAAATGTCGGTTTGTTCATGTTAACTTAAAAACAACACTAGTCTGAACTCATAGCCCTTGAGCAAGACCTGGACACCTCAATTACTCCAGCTGCCCCCGTATTTAAACTACTAAAACCTGGAAATATCACCACAGTCTGGGGACAGTGGAGTTTAACACTAACTTCTAACACTAGTGTGTGACTTGTTCACCTTTTTGTGTTGTGCATCTATTCTCTTCTGGCCTCCCCCCAGTAGCGCCGCCTTCCGTTTCTTCTCAATCCTCTCCTTCACGGACAGGTTACTGACCGAGTACCACCGGCAGTCCCGTTGAGAACTGCTCTGCGGTAAAGCGGCGACGACTGCGCCATGTTTCACTTGTGCCAAACTCCTGAAAGATGTCCTCAGCCCGTTGAACAATCCGCAGCTGCTACGAGCGATACTGAGGGCCGCCATGTTTACTGTGCGTGGTCTAAGGTGACAGGGGGTGGAGGAAAAGGACAGACGTTTGAACCAATCAGGAACGTAGTTGAAGAGTTACGGCCAATCAGAAAGATGGAAGATGGGCGGGACCTGGATGAGGATAAGGCTTCCTGTGGTTGGCTCGCGACTGTAGCCTTAATGTTCTGCTTTATGAGATATTTTTCCCTGAGTTTAGACTAGTGATGGGACTATTGGCTCCCTTCAAAGAGCCACTGAAAAGAGCTGTTTAACCCTTTCATGCATTAATTACACTGGGTTACAAAAAATGTTTTTTGCAAGTTGTCTAGGTTTTTTTAACTGAATTAGGACCATTTTGCGCCGCTAGTGGAAAAATAACATGAAATGATGAAAATATTAACATTTACAAACTATCTGTAACAATAAAATATGAATAACCTGAACAAATATGAACAACCTGAAATGTCTAAAGAAAATTAAGCACAAGTTTAACAATTTTCTGTGTTTAGTGTCTTTGTAGATCTGATCCATAATGCACATGTAGAAATGATAAGTGGAAGCATAATATTGTTAAAATTGCACATATTTTTCTTAAGAAATTTCAGTTTTTTCAGGTTATTCACGTTTTTTGTTTGGATAGTTTATAAAAGTAAGTATTTTCATAATTTAATGGGGGTTTTTTGCACTAAAACAAAGACAGATATTTGGAGTTGTCATTACACTGGGTTACAAAAAATGTTTTTTGCAAGTTGTCTAGGTTTTTTCAACTGAATTAGGACCATTTTGCACCGCTAAATCCAAAAACGACATCTGTTTTTCTCAATCAGGTCAGGGTTTTTTTGCTAATTTGATTTTGAAAAATTTGATCTTCTCACAAAATATAATAATTAATACCAAAATAAGATTGGTAAGCACACTTTATGAAACTTGTGACTTGATTCCTGTTAGGTACAATGGTGTATTCACCGCAGATGTAGCAGAATACGTCAGGCTTATTTTTGCAAGATCTTCTAGTCGAAGCCATTTCATTCACCTGTAATATTAAAAAAAACATTAATCATAAATTGGCAAAAGTAAAATCTTCACAACTCGTTTATTGCAAGAAATATGAAAGAATTTTGTATCATATGATGTGAAAATGCCCATAAATGTAAGCAAAAATGTTCAAAAGCCAATATGTAGCATAGTTCAGAAAGTTGACCTGATTGAGCAAAATTAATGTGGTTTTTGGATTCAGCACACCAAAATTATCCTAAATCAGCTCAAAAAACTTAAACAATAAATTTGTTGTTGACCAGTGTAATGAGAACCTTAGTTAAGATTTTTTTCTTGAGTGTTTTTATTCCTCCATAGGCATGAAAAAAACAATGTGATCAAGTTTTTTTTTTTTTTTTTTTCATAGTTACAAAAATGTCCATGCATTTAATTTTTGAAATAAAGTCACATGTTTAAAACCCAATATCAGAAAGTGATATGAAAACAATGAAATAATATAAATCTGATGTTTTGTCACATTTTAACATATTCTAATGCTAGTTATTACTATTTTCATGGAGATCATATGAAAAAAAAATAAAAATTTTCTAACAAATAATTGATTAACGCTGAAACAAGTTAGTGCAGATCAGATTTATCAAGAACAGCAAAGTTTCAGTAATGGTCTGAATGTCAGTGTATGGGATGACGCATTAGTGTCCACTGTGTTGGCTGATATGGAACTAAAACAACAAAACCCATGAATATACAAGAGAACAGCTGGAGAAGAACTGTCCACTGGAGTGACCACTATGCATGAAAGGTTTAAAAGACTGGCTCTTTTATGTTTGTTGCATTATTTTGAAACACCAATGTTTTAATGGGTACGGTTACATGACGTTTTTTTTTAAATCAGATTTATTTTTCCAGAAGAAATTAATTCGGAACTTTTATTTTATTCTATTAAGTATTAGAAATCTCTTCAGAATATTGTAAATATGTCCCAAAAAGCCAGAAAATTTTATTTTAGAATATCTAAGTCCTTGCTGTTTTAATTATATCTTGCCTTGTCCTTTGTGCTCTATTGTCCAGTCTGATTTATTTATTTATTTTTCTTTCTGCTTCAATTCTTTCATTACATTTCAAATGTCTTAATTTTTTTGTTTGTTTGTTTTGTTTATTTTGTTTCAGATAGTTGTAATAGTTGTGTTTAATCATTCCACTATATCTCCAAATGTATTTCTATATTTCTCTTTTGCAATGTTTTTCCCATTCTCGTTGTGTAAATTTGCTTTGTGCCAATAAAATGAAAATAAAAAAAGTTTGTTGTTTGTTGTGACTGCAGATCAAAAGCAGATATTTATGGCACATTTACATGGGTGTGTTTTTTTATACAGCAATGTTCATAGATGTGCATGGTCCCTATTAAATAAACCAATAAAATAAATACAATACAATAGATTAAAATGTAGTATGTCCTCTAAAGTGTACACTTCAGACATGCAAATTAATAAACCTAGTTATTTTTTTAGTAAAGCTTCTGCCTGCCGCTGCCTGACAGACCAAACTCAGGGGAAAATACTGTTATAGTTAACTCTAGTCAAAGTGGAAATGCCTATTAATAAATAAATAAATACTCTGCACCGTTGGTCTTGCATCCAAAGCCCTGCTTCAGCAAAAGTATTTGCGTAAGTAAATCATTATATTCATCATTAATTCCAAATAGCAGTGACAAAAACTACGATATAAACATTTCTACAATAATCAACTCTGTCGTGGTTAATTGTCATTTTTTAATGTTAAAAATATCTAGATTACAAACGTGGATATATCATGGATCATACATGTCTTTTATTTTATAGCATTCTAATTAATTAATTGAATTCTGCCTTTTCCCTTTCCTCGTCATCGTGTTAACCCTTCAGCAGGCTACGGTAACCAAGGGTAACTAGGGAAAATCTCGCGTGATGATCATGCCTGTCGATGTGAAGAAAAGTGGAAAAGCGAATGATTGATGCATTGGGAAAACGGCTTGTTAGTTATGTTTCGACCCGCGTCCACTAAATGTTATTACAAAGCGTATCAAAATTACAGGATTTCAGTAAACAAACTGCATTTCCCCGCTTCCTCTAAAGGTATAAGACGGCCCAAGGGGGTTCAGTATTACGGTTGAATTTTTGCTTGCTAATTCGGTTAGCCATGCTAACGCTAGCAGGTTAGCTTTGTTTACATCAAGTGCGCGCCTGGAATCTTACTAATCGCCAACTAAGCTTAATTTCGGGGTCTCTACAAGAGCTTGTTGTTCAGTGTAAAATCGACTAGGAGGCTTTTTGGATACTGGATGGGCTCCATGGCTAGGACCAACCAGTTATTGAGTAAAACGCTTGGCTTGATGTCGTAAGCTAATGCTAGCAGGAAAATGCTAACCTTTTGATCATGGGTAGTGTGGTTATTTAATTCACTGTTAGCTGTAAGGTGTAGCTAGACATGATGTGTGTTATCGTAGCAAAGTATCTTAAATGTTCGAATTAATACCACCTTTAAATTGGATCTGAAACATTGCATTTTTAAATGGTAACGATACAAACCGGTGATGCTAACTTCAGCTAGCCACCTGCCGTGCTAACGTGCGCGTTTAGTGATAACCGCTTCACCATGTACGCTGTCTATTATTATGTCTATTATTAATTCATATGGCTGCATTCATACACCCAGGTGACTGATTGTTGCTGCACCATTCATTTTTCCCTCGTTTCCCATCCACCCTGAGACTTGGCTAGTTTTAGCTCCGTCGCAGCGAGTGGCTGGCTTTTTTTCCCGGGCCGTGTTTCCCTAAGGCTGCGGAGTATACCGCTATGAACCCCGTTAATGCAACCGCTCTGTACGTGTCCGCCAGCCGGGCCGTGCTGCAGTGTGACCCACGGCAGCCGCACAGCTTCTCAGAGATGTACAAACTACTGCCCTTCTTCCGACAGTCCCTCGCATGCCTTGTCTGTGGTAAGTATTGTACAGATATTTATGTTATAATACACACATGGCACTAACTGATGTTGTTCTGAGTCCTATTATTGCGAGACTATTAGATATTTTGAACCGCACGACGTTTTAACTTCAATAGAATGAGTCAGTTTTTAATAACCCTTACTATGCATATTGACTGAACCGTCCGTGGGCGTGCGTGTGCTCACAGCAGTTCATACGATTTGTCGTGCTCACCACCACGGTATCCTTAGCAACGGAGACTGAGCCCCAGTCATCTGTCCTCTTGTCAAGACAGATGACTCCTCTGTTGTTGTGCCTGCTGCAGAGCCATGTGTTTCCTAATCATGGTTTATTTACTCACTCTGCACAGCTAGTGGAATATCAACACTGGCAGAGCTTGAATTTATAGATGGGCAATGTTGACAGAATGATATATGACAATCTTTCTGACTGAGTGGTGTTGCTGACATGGGGATTTCTACTTTTCTGGATCAGCTAATCACAACTGTTATGTGCAAATAAGTATAATATGTGTAATATGATGCAGCACTTTAAATTGCGACAGACAAGCTTAGATTATTTATGGTCTGTGTCAGAAAAGTAAGTTGAATGTAGTATGCTGCACATTACTTGTTAGCCTCTTGAAATAATATAATAAGCTATATAACTATTTATAATATGTTGTCATAATAATTACTGCTAAGTATTGGTTGATTTTCTAACAAATCTTGGCCAATAAAGCGGAAAAATCTTAAGGGCATAGATTTAAATGAGCACTTTAGATAGATAACACACCTGATCAACGAGTGGGTGAACCACCAGTGTACTATTTCATTTTTTAAATGCTAAACATTTTTCTGTTTTTACTTAGCATATGTCGCACTGAGCCAGCAATGATTTCTGACCAAGTTAGTTCTGAATCTTTGAGGTAAAACTCAAATGTCCTCCACTCGCCATCCCCATTCCCAATAAGTAGGCTATTAGTCATGTCCTTAAAAAAATAAGTCAGTTATGCTTAATATTTTGACTGGTCCATTATTTATCCAACTCCTTTGCCAAAGCACTTTTTTTTTTTTTTAATTTCAGAAGCAAGGACTTTTCAGCAGTGAAAGGTCTTTTTGGTCCCTGGCAGTGACCATATCAGTATATATGTGTATATATTCTACACATAACGTTTGTGCAAAAGGAATGCATTAGGGTGTAACATCTCTGTAACTCCCAGCATTTTCATTAGTGCGTCTAATTTAATTGGAAATTTTTTTTTTTAGTAATTGTAGCTGGTTTTGTCAAAAATCTGTGTACATAGTGGTCACTGGCTAATATTAAGCTTCAAATTAAAGGCATTACTTTGAATTTGGTGTTCAGAGATTGATAATTCTTTAAACATTCCTGACTTGGACTTACATGTTCAGTTCATGTAGAGTTTGTAATATTCTGAAAGATAAATTCATTTCCCATTTTCTTCAAACAATTATTATCATATCAGTCTTTAAAAGCTATTTATAAAGTCTTTAGATGAAATAAGAAATGAGGTCTACATCCATCATATTGATAGTTTATGCTTTTGTTTTGTTGCTTAAGGCTAATTGTGATGGTTCTCTTTAAAACATGACAATGAAATGCAAATGAGTTGAAATGCTATTATACCAACAACTAGATGGTGCCAGAGTCACAAGTGTAATGTGAAAATACAAATGGATTAAAAGCCAACTCTTATTTTCTTCTTTTTCCTCAGGTAAACTGCTCCAGGATCCCATTTCCCCAAGTCAGTCAGACTGTCAGCATTATGTGTGTTTGGGCTGTAAAGGCCAGAAGATGCAGATTAGGCCATCGTGCAGCCGATGTAAGGACTACTCTTGCTTCCAGGAGAACAAACAGCTGTCGTTGCTAGTGCAATGCTACAGGAAGCTCTGCCTCTATGTTACTCATTCGCCCCTGCTGCAGTCAATAAGCAGCCATGTGGGCGGGTCTCCAGAGGTTATGGCCTTGTTAGAGGAGGTGCTAATGTCAAGCGAAAAGGACACTGAGGACCTGAGCGTCGGACAGGAAGACGTGAATCCCGCTGCCCCGGAGTCCCTCACTCCCACAGAAGCACCGCCTGTTCCTGCAGAGCTTTCCGCTGTGCCCCAGAACTCCTCCTCTCAACCTCCTTGTTCTAACGGACCACCAGAATGCAATGGTGGCGTACTGGAGGACCTGGATCCCTCTTCCCCAGAGCTGGAAGTATGTGAGCTGGTAGAGGAGCAGCCCCCTTCAGTCCTCTCTGTGTCTAGTGCAGGTTGTGGTGGTCTGGAACTGAGTTTGACCGCTGCACCTTTAGCCCCAACTCCAGGCACCGTGTGCTCACTCAGGGATGGGGAGTCTGGTAGCAGGGAGCTGGAGGAAGGAGAGGTGTTGCTCCTCAGCGTCGAGGAGGTTTTACAGACTTTGGACCCGCTTCAGCCTGGTAGAGATTCCCCTCACACTCAACCAGAAAGGACGCACACTCACATAGCCACGGACAGAGCACACACTCAAATGTACATACAGTTGGACGGAGCTCACAACTACACACAGATTCAGACAGACAGGACTAATACAGTGTCAAGTCACGGTGCTCACATACACACATCTTCCTTCGACCCCCCTCCAACTTCCAGGCCCCCGCCGGTCCGCCTTAACCGTAAACGATCTCGTTCTGAGAGCGACAGGGAAAAGGTGAAACCCCTCCCAATCTCATCCATTCTGCAGGGCTCTTCTTCACATGTACACACTCCAAACCCCATTCACACACTACACACACAACCACCTGCTCCTTCCATAACTGTACCAACACACACGTATTCTTCCCTTCCGAACGGTGCACCTCCCAAGACCAGTCGCCCTACGCCAAACCACAGTAAAGGAGCAAAGCATGTTGATCCTGGCCCTAAGAAACCCCACACCAAGGCCCGCAGCAGTGGAGCCTCCAAGGCCAAGGACCGAGGCAAAGACCAGCGGGTTCTGTCAGGATGCCTGATGCCCCCTGCTCCCGTCAGACCTCCATATAAGAAACCAGTGGAGAAGAAGGGCTGCAAGTGTGGCAGGGCCACTCAGAATCCCTCTGTACTGACCTGTAGAGGGCAGCGCTGTCCTTGTTACTCAAACCGCAAGGTGAGATGGATCTCCAACCCACTGAGACACATGAACAAGCAGTATTTGGTCAATTAATGACTGTGGCACTGTGAAAAATGAAGCAGGTTTTGTTTGGATGATGACTGTTTACAGCCTCCGACTGGTGCAGGTGTCATATTTACATACAGACAGAAGGCTAAATTCTCACTTTAGTCAACATCAAAAACAGTGCCATAATGTAATGATGAAACAAGTGAATTATTATGTCAGACCACATGTTTTTGTAAACAAAGCTTTTGCATGCAATTAATGGGACCTGAAATAGTGTCAGTTTTTACAAATTCAACTTTAAATCCCTTCAGGCAGTTTTAAAACCTGCTTTAAGAATAGAAAATCTTATGCAGGGATTCTACAGACACTTAAAAGATACACAATTATCCAATTATCTGAATCGGAGGAATTTTAAAAATGAGTTGTAATAAAGTTAACATTGATTTATAAGTGTTTTACAGATTCCTGTTGGTAAAATGAACACACTATGCCTCATGTACTTCCTGTACCAGCTGACCTTTGACCTTTGTTGATAGTGTTACTTGCAGGATGTGTTGGAGCTCAATGCAGCTGCTTCAGTATGTTTACAGTCTGTGGTCTGAAATGAAACAGATTATAAGTAATTTTCATTTCACCACCACCGCCCTGAGAGCAACATATGGTGAAGCATTTCATCGTGACAGTAACATGCATCACCTGTGGCGGGTACCACATAATGTAAACAGACTGATTGGTTTCTGCAAATACGTGTAAATGATTAAGGCAGTAGTTTATATGGACTGAAATAGACTCATCATTCTGAAATGACAGTGGAATATTTCCCTTTTTTTTTCTTTTCCCCTAAGTTGTTTAGCTTTTTAGTAGGTCAGTTTAAAATGTATACATAACCTCCTTGGCAGAGGTAGATATGTTGACATTGCTTACTTAAGATCCTACAGTTGTTAATATTCCTGGGTGGTCTGTGCAGTTAAGATGAGTGTGAAACACTGATTGACAGTTTCAGAAGTATCACTACCTGTTTCTGAAATCCTCTGTGACTGATGCAATGCATTCAGGCTAATGTTTCCCGTCCCCTTGTGCTTCTCCCCTTCAGGCGTGCTTGGACTGTATCTGTCGTGGTTGTCAGAATTCCTACATGGCCAACGGTGAGAAGAAGCTGGAGGCCTTCGCCGTGCCGGAGAAAGCCTTGGAGCAGACGCGGCTCACGCTCGGCATCAACCTTACCAGCATCACAGCAGCCGCAGCGCTCCGTAACCCGGCGACCACCAGCATCCGCGCCAACACCCTCCTGAACGTTACCACGGCGACGGGAACACCTGTAACCACAGCCTTCCTGTCCCCCAGCCCCCCCCAAGAACCCAACTACGAGGACAGCCTGGAGCTGCTGATCGGATGAACGACTGGGCCCCGAAAATGAAAAAACAACCACAGACAGCTTGGTGCTGATTGAATGTGACAGCTGGTCATTGTGTCTGTCTGATAAACCTGTACCTCCTCCCTCAGAGGGGAGGCGATCTAAGGCAGCTATGGGTCTGTCCTGTCTTGTAATCTGCTCTTCTTCTTCTGTGTTGAAAAATGCTGAGTAGTAAGACTAGCATGGGTGTGCCAAAGCCTCCTGTATTGTGCCTGTGTGTGTCAGTGTGTTATTGCCTGTCTCTAGTTAAACACTTATATTCGGTTCCAAGGCTGTTCTGTACTCAGAGGTGCTTTTTGTTTATGGACTACATACATACTGTAAGAGGCAATAGGATCCCATACCAGGGTTTGTGTTTTAGGCTACATCCGCACTGATATGTTTTTGCTTTGAAACGCAGAACTTTTTCTACATTACCATTTAGCATCAACAATACTTTGGCATTTTAGCCTCCGGATGACATTTGGAAACACTGCGGATACTGTTTAATCTTATAAACCTTTATTACATTCATCACACACTTTTCACTTGACTTTTTCCTGGAGAAAACCGGTCCTCGCCCTTGTTGATTAGCTGTTGATTCAACATAGTTACAAGACATTCTATTCTTGTACACTCTGTTAGTGGCTGCCCCCCACCCCCACCCCAACATACTACTGATTACTTTGTTGAGAAAGCTGCAACGACTTCTTCGTCCACCTTCAGTCTCATCTTTAGTTTGGAGATTATTTCTAAAATGTCCTAAAACTCTCATGTGAACAAACAAAAACACTGCAGTGCAGATGTAGCCTTAGCATACGTGCACAAATGTAGATTTCAGTGTGTGCATCTTAACAACAAAACCCGTACTGTCATATCTGTCACACATCACAGCATATTCTCTGTTTATTACTCTGTGTGCGTTCCATAATCGGTATCAGGACGGCCTTTACTAATCCTTAACCCTGTATGTGTTGACAACTTAATCGTGAATGAATCTCGTGACTAATCTACGGAGAATTTTTATCCCACACAAGACTGTATGCCTTTTTCTATCTCATGAACTCACTCGATCCAAGTACTGTTGGCTGTTAATAATGAATTTTGTCTTAATGAACTTGACTGATGCAGGCATTGTACAGGCAGCGTGATAATGTCAAAGCACTTGGCTGGCTCCACGTTTTTTTGCGTGAAAAAGTGTATGTGAGATTTACTGTAACGTCAAAACTTTAGTGGGGATGGTGTGTGTGTATGTGTTTTTTACATATATATATATATATATATATATATATATATATATATATATATATAAACACACACTGGATTTGTAAGCACTTAGTGTGATTCGATTGGCCAAATTACAAGTTGAAACCATAGCAATAGGAGCACCGACAAGGAGCCTCCCAGCCCTTGTGCACACATGCAGTTGTTTACAGTATTTGCCATTTCTAGACTATAACTGACTGTCTTCTCAAATATTACATTCTGTTTCAAATATGGGATTGTACATGACTGTGTTTAGATAAACTGAAGCCATAGGTTGTTAATTACAAGACAGAATATCCTCTACATGTGCATTTTTTCCCTCCTCGTAGTGTCCCGACTGAAAAGAGACCAACTAAGAAACTATTTTTGATACCAAATGTTTTCGATTTGGTTCCACTGTGTTTTTTTTGTTTTTTTTTAAAGCATTAGTGTTTTGGATAAAAGCACCTTGACACCCTCCTATATCTAAATGAGGCTGTGTATTGTCTGTGTTTGTGTTTACTGTCTCAGCTGTAACTGCAACATTTTTGTTAGTCCAGTCATGGTGACCAAAAAAGAGAGAGACTGAAGGAGAGAGAGAGAGAGAGAGGACTCAGGCTGACCAAACTAAACACCTTGGTTCTCCCCTCACACACAGACCAGGAAGCAGCAGGCGCTTACAAGTATGATCAGCCAGTGTGATCTATCTTCCTGCGTTTGTTTATGTTTCAAGATGTATTTCTTTTGGGCATTACTTGAACCCTGATTAGTTCTTGTTTATTTTTTTCTTTTTCTTTTTTTAAGTAAAAGCTCTTTGTTTGAGGAGTGACTCTAATTATTGCTGAAACATTCACTGCCATAATATGGAAACATCATGTAATACAACATGAATTAAATGATAGTTTTTTACTTTTTCAGTTTTGTGTCTTTTTGTGTAAAAGGTGGGGAGGGGGGTTTAAGTATGTTGTATAATATTCTGTTACAGACTTTCACAGATGCCTCATGTTTGAGAAGTCACCGAATTACATTTTGAGGGATGCAAACCCCTCACCTCTAGGTTAAATTAACCTTTTCATTATAATTATATATAAAAATACTTGATTTGTCTATAAAAAAATAGCACTATATTGTTGGAATGCTTCTATCTTTGATTACAGAACACATTCGCTGTGGTAACTTATGTGCAAAACAATGTTTGTGTAATGTCACAATAATTGTCACATTTATTTTCATCCATAGTTTGTGGTCATTTTTGGTGAAGAACTTTATTGATAATGGAGTCAGACCAGTGTGTAAAGTAGGGGTATTCAAATCCTGTCCTCGAGGGCCGGTATCCTGCATGTTTTAGATATGTCCCTCTTTCAGCAGCACACCTGGAGGACATTACATCTTTATCAGACTTCTGCAGAGCTTAATGATGAGCTGATCATTACTTGAACCAGGTGTGCTGGAGGAGGGAAATATCAAAGGCTGCGTTTCCACTACGCGGTATCAGCTCAGCTCGACTCAACCCGACTCGGCCTTTTTTTTTCGTTTCCATTACGAAAAAGGATCTGGAATCTAGTACCCGGTACTAGTTTTTTGGTATTACCTCCACTGAGGTTCCAGGACTAGGGACCGGATACTACAACGTGACGTATATAGTGATGGGACTTTTGGCTCTTTGAAGGGAGCCGTTCACTGAAAAGAGCTGTTCAAAAGATTGGTTCTTTTATGTTTTTTGCATTATTTTGAAACACCAATGTTTTAATGACTAAATAGGCTACATGTGATGATTGACATTATATTTTACAGGTGTTTAATTGGCGCGGCAGTAAATGTTATCTTACCGTAAAAAAGAATAGTTAGTTCAAATGTGTGGGCTAAATCCATGACATGAGAGGTGACATTAGGCAAATGCTGGAATTTGACAAAAAACATCACAGTACATTATGTGCATTTCTCAGAACAAGAACAGTATGTTGGTAAACATACAGACAAAAATGCACAAAAGACAAAAGCGATTTATTATTGCAGTTACTTAAATACCTTAACAACTGTAGTGCATTTTCCCTCAGAACAAGAACAATAAATGTGTGTAAACATACGGAAAGAATTGCACAAAACACAACAGTGATTAATCACTGTTATTAAAAAAAAAGAAAAAAATGAACGGCTCTTTACAAAGACTCGGTTCCCATCATTCATTTCAAAGAGCCATTCAAAAGATTCGATTCGTTCGTGAACATCACATCACCAGATGTTTAAACACTGCAGACCACCGATTGGTCAGAGAGTCATCTCTGTGACCCGCCCTTTTACAAAAAACAGATGCGGTAGTTTACAGTAAATATGTCGGTAGGTTAATCCACATGATAACAGCCCAAAACTACACCATGTTTTGTCGAGGAGGTTCAGACGTAGAAATTCAGCATGAGTTTGACGAGACAACACACAACGAGCGAGTTTATCAGCAACTCTGAGCAGACGACACAGAAGTAACGTGCCATATCGCTATGACGACCAGGTACTGTAAAGTCTGTAGTATCCTGTAATGGAAACAGTCTCCAGGAATAGGACCTGGTACCCGAGTCGAGTCAAGCCGATTCCACGTAGTGGAAACACGGCATAAAACATGGAGGATACCGGCCCTCGAGGACCGGATTTGAATGCCCCTGGTGTAAAGTCTTCTCCCACATCCCAAAGATTCTCAGTGGGGTTCAGGTCTGGACTCAATCCATGTGTGAAAATGATGTTTCATCCTCCGTAAACCTCTGTTACTGTTACTGTCTGAGCCTGATGAATCCTGGTGTCATCTTTTTTTTTTTTTTTTTTTTTTGTAAGTTCTATTTATTCAAGTTTTATGGCAACTTTACAAACAATAAACAAACAAACATAAAAAAAAAAAAAAGTCAGTAAAAATTTTAATTACAATGATGCGAGAGGACTGGTTTATGTACGTTAGGGACCAAGCAGTAAAATGACCAAGAGACAGGAATGAAGTTTCGCAAGTGGGTTTTTATTTACCCAAAGTTATTCAAAATAGGATTACAAACGATAGTTTTAACAAGCGAATATATAAAAGAGGTCAACATAGGCAAGGCAAGGCAGCTTTATTTCTATAGCACATTTCATGTACAAGACAATTCAAAGTGCTTTACATAAAACATTAAAAGCATTACAGCAGAAGGCATGAGGAAAACAAACAAACAAAAATCAGATAAATAGATAAAACAGATAAAAGAGACAAGCAAATAAAACAGATAAAATCTTTTAGCTTAACCCTTTCATGTATACTGGTCACTACAGTGGACACTTATTCTACAGCTGTTCTCTTGTATATTCATGGATTTTGTTGTTTTGTTTTTTTACACATATCTTTATTAAAGTTTTAAGACATTACATATCGTTTCTGACATGAATTGGTAACATTGTGTAGATCTCCCCTGAGTGTAATAGTTATAGTTTTCACGCAATTATCAGTAAATGCATGTTTCTTTGCTTCAAAAATTAAATGCATGGTGTCCAGCTGAGTGGACATTTTTGCAACTTCATGAAAAATAGGTTCCTAAGAATATTTTTTATTATTATTACTTTTTTTTTTTAATGTATTATTATTATTATTATTATTTTAATTATTTATTTTTCATAAGAAAATTTTCAGTCGCATTGTTTTTTCATGCCTAAAGAGGAATAAAAACACTCAGGAAAAAAAAATCTTGATTAAGGTTCTCAAAATTCATGCGTGAAAGGGTTAAAAGGAACAGTGCAGATCTGAACTGATGAAGATAAACTCTATTCAAATGCAGCTGAGAACAGGTGGGTCTTTAACCTGGATTTAAATAAACTGAGTGTTTCAGCTGATCTGAGGTTTTCTGGAAGTACATAACACATCTGTCCTCAAAAATAATTGCAACTAAGGCTGAAAACACAAACTGAGGTATTAAAAAAAACTGACAAAAACTGACCTAACACAATGAGACAAAAGGGAACATATACAGTGGCTTTGGCCAAACCATGAAACAAACAAGGGGAAAACAAAATGAACACTAACTAGAACTAAATACAACTGAAACCCTAATAACATTAACCCCCCCCCCATGACAACACAGCCCTTGGTTCCTTCTGACGAGGCGGCTGCAGTATAGAAAGAATGCACATACGTCACTTCCTCCCTAGGCCACGCCCCTCTAAGTCAGACCGAGTGGCAAAAACAAACCGGCTCAACATGGCGGAGCGTAGCAGTTAACTACAGCGAGACACGGAAAAATGTGAAATATAACATGAAATTAAAGACAACTGGACTTGACACGGATCCATACAAGCTACCAAACAACAAGTGGTCTACGAACATTGATCTGTGGCCGGAAATCACGAATCCTGACATTTATATGAACCTGATTTCAACGCCGGGAAAATCCCCAATGCAAAGGCTGAAAGTATACAAAAGACACAGAGTTGTTGACATCCTAGTCATCGTTATTTAGAGGATTACATCTGGTGAGTGCTTTCAGTTCAACATAGTATTGTTTTGGAGGTTTTATAAGATAAGATATTCCTTTATTGATCCCACAATGGGGAAATTCAGTGTTGTCAGCAGCAAATATACACATAAACATACACGTAAAACAAACAGTCATACATTTGAATAAAAAAGTGTTTAAAAGGAGAGTGCAAATACGGTTTGATATGAATGTAGTGCAAATGGTTAGCAATATAAAAAAGAATATATAAATATGGATTTGACTATATACAGATTGGGACAGGTGCGATTTTAGATATATAAATATGGTGCCTATAGACAGTGATGGACAACATAAATGGAATGGAAGTGCAGAAGTATTTTCTTGGCGGTGATTTCCAAGGTAAAGGCCCAGCAGTAGTGCTCACAGTTCACTACTGATTTACTGGAGTTGAACCCTTAGTATTGACCCAAGTGAGTGGATGATCTACTGGTACTGTGGAGATTTAAGGAGAGTTCACATCAAATACTGGATCCAACACAGGTACAACAGCTTTGTGCTAGAGTAGCCCCTTCTTTGGAAAACTAGGTTAGCCTCAGTTTAAGCTAGTTTACAAATTATGTAGAGCACAAGGTTCAGAATCACACAATCGAAGACAAAAACATTTCAGTTATGAAATGTAGAACTAAATGACAGATGCTAACATTAAGAGCTTTACTAAGAAGGAACGTTAGCCAAAACCAGATGGAATTTAAGGGATGATTTTACGCAAGAATGCAGCATAAATTAACATTACCTGACACGAATCCAGGTTTCGTTGCCTGGATTCCAGTTATTTCTATGAATTGCAGCGATCCATCTGCTTCTTCTGTCTTTGGCTTTAGGTCTCCGCTAAAACGATAGATCCGAGTGCTTTTTAAACCTATTTGTACGATCAATGGCACAACAGTTCTTCCCCATGTTTTTAGATTGTTCTGACATTTTTGCAGTATTCAAGCCAAAGCTGCTACTCATCTCCCTCTTTCTGCCACTCAGTGGGCATAACCGCGGTGACGTCACGTCCATACCCTCTATATAACTCTGCTCCACCCTTAGCCCCGCCTTTTTCCCTACATCAGGATGGTGCCACGCCACACGGTAACTCAAACAAAAGAACCAAGGATTAATATAACAAAACAAATAATTTAATTGTCACCCTCCACTGTTAATACATGTGTACCTATATTTACAATGTACGATTAAAAAAGAAATACAAAATGAACTAAAGTGTGTATGTTAAATGACTGACTGCAAATGAAAACCATGTGCTGCTAACCAAATTTAAAAAAATAATATGATATGAAACTAATAAGGCGATGGTGTGTTTGTGAAGACATTACCCTGTGTGGCTGTGTCCATCACAATGTAATATATGTTTGTGCAACATCACTAGCACACTGAGGGAGCTGGTGTCATCTTTGGAATATGTCTGCGTCATCAGGGAGGAAAATCTCTACTCATGTTCAGACCTGGTCTTTCAGTATATTCAGGTTCAGCTGAACTCATGTTATGGACACATAACGTTCCTGAACCTAGACCTGACCAACCAGATCAACCCCAGATCATCACACTGCCCCCACAGGCTTGTACTGTAGGCACTAGGCATGATGGGTAATCACTTCATCGGGCTCTCTCATCACTCTGATGCATCTGTTACTGTGGATCAGGGTCAATCTGGACTCATCAGACCACATGACCTTTTCTCATTGAAACACAGTCTGATGTTTATGCTTCTATCAAACTGATGGTTGTTTAAGAAATGAGAAGATATTCACTGCATCAGTTAGAATTAAAGAACTTGTAGATCAGGGCTGTCAAACTCATTTTAGTTCAGTTCCACATACAGCCTAAGATGATCTAAAGTGAGCCGTACCAGTAAAATAATATAAATAATATAAATAATAGGATAAGAACTTATAAATAATATCAACTCCAAAGTTGTCTCTATGTTTTTGAGTGAAAAATAAATACAATTCCGTAATTAAAATGTTTACATCTACGAACTGTACTTGAACATAACATGAACAAATATGAACAACCTGAAAAATAAGAGCAATTTTAACAATATTACGCCTTAGTTTGTCATTTTTATCACAACTTACAGATCACAGTGGATCTTCAAATACACAAAACATCCAGTAACAGGCAGAATATTGGTACAATTCCACATACTTCTCTTAAGACATTTTAGGTTGTTCACATTTTTGTAAAAGGCTAGTCTGTAAATGTATAAATTTTTGTGTAATTTTATTTATTTTTTTTTTTTACACTAAAACAAAGAGAAAAATTAGCTTTTTTCATTAATTATAGGTTATTATGATAGTATTCTACTGGTCTGACCAACTTTAGACTGAATTGACCTAGAATGATTTTAACATCCTTGATTGCTAATATATTCAGTATAATATTTGTATTTCACAAATTCATCCCACAGGCTGGATTGGACCCTTTGGTGGGCCGATTTTAGCCCCCGGGCCACATGTTTGACACCTGTGATGTAAATGAAACAATCATTGCAGTATTTATCCAGTGGAAGGATCTCATTCAACTATTGGCTGAATTAAATCCAGATGGGAACTTTTTTTCCCCCCCAAATTCTTCCCACAATGTACTAAAAGGTTGTGAAATATTTGTAAAAACATGTAGAAACCCTGAGATAAGGTTATTTAACATGTTTACATTTTACATTAAAAAAAAAACTTACAAGATAAACATTAGACATTATTATATGAAGTATTCTTTTTATTTTGACAGCGTGACTGGAGTAGATTTCTACATTTGTAACATAAATATTTTCTTTACAGGCAAATAACAATCTCATAAATTACATTTATTAAGAAAATGGGGCAAATAATATTTTGCCATAAAAATGTGACAGGTGAACATAAATGTACAAAATTTACCATTCAGCTAAAAAGTGACGGCATGAGCCACAGTTTGACCTTTGACGACGCTGTGTCACAAAGTCTGTGAAAAGCAATAAATCTTAAATCTCTGTAGGAAACCTGAGAAAACACCACTATACATTTGTATCTATTAAATATGTGCAGATAAAAGTTTTCTTTGGTCCAAAATCAAATATATTTTAGCATTTATATTACACTCAGCTTTATTTTCAGTATCAGTTTGCCACACACTTAATAGACTCTATGAAAACAAAATTCAAGTACTGTAAACTTTAAAGAAGATGCACTCAACATGCAAACTACACCACAGTTTTTTTGGTTTTTCACTTTTTTGATACATTTATAAAGCACTTGATTTAGCTTTATCATAATTTCTAGTAATAATAATAATATGAAAAGTAAAAACAGAGTTACTGCAGTGCATCTTTTACAAAGACAGAGAAATAAAAACGGTTTATGTCTTTGATACTACTGACAGAAAGTCTGTTCAATAAAAAGACAGATGTGTTTTTGTTTTGTTTTATAAAGGCAGAAAGGATATCAAGCATTTTGTAAAAATTGTGTCTGCTGTTTCTGACCTGAGGAACAGCAAAAAAAAAAAAAAAAAAACATGATTTGGACTGAAAATCAAATCAATATTATATTTGTTATTTCATATTTGTTTATAAAATGTGATCACAAAGACATATTATTCATGTGATCCATATATTATATATTTACCAGTAAGAATTAGGTTTGGATCATAAATTAATAGCAGCCTAATGTGATGCACTGATTTATGAAAAAACAGCACACGTAAACCCACAAATCACTGTTTCATGGGGCCTCACCTCTGATTAAAGGGTCAGTGTATGATATTTAACGCCATCTAGTGGTGAAGGTGCAGGCTGCAGGGAAATGAATATACTCTGACCCCTACCTACAGTGGCAGCAAGAAAAAAACACTTCGCTCTTTAGAACCTGTGTTTGTTTTGTTTATCTCTGGGCTTTTTAGTCAAAGGGATATGAATGAAGAACAGCCTACCCTTTACAGATATAAATGACTCATTGACGGAAACAAAAACAGCTGATCATACACCAAAGAAGACATATTTAGGAAGATTACACACCATTTCTGCAACTAGCTCCTCCTTAATCTTGCAAATTGGACCTTTAAGAGAAGCCCTCTTATTCCCTCCACTTCCCCCTGTAGTTCACCCCCCATTGCATGCGCATTACTTAACATAAAAACCTTGTGTTGTGGTGTTTTCACATTTATTTTAAAGGAGTGATATCCTGCTTTTTAAATGCATTTTAACACATTTCCCTGTGGTCTACATAAACTGTAAATGCTCTGCTTGGGTCTGAATTCCTCATTAATTCAACTCCAAAGGTCCATCTTCAACCCTATTTCTGAGTAATGACACCAGAAAGGTCGTTTTGAGCGCTGGCCCTTTAAATGCAAATGAGCCACTTCAGGCCCTGCCCTCTCCAGGTTGTTGGCTGTGCTGCTCTGTCCTGTTCAGCCACTTGGGTTCGTTAACACAACTAACAACTGAACATTTTAGGTAATGGGCTGAAAGTTTGGACATATTTTCAGTATGGACTACAACCGCTGCTGCTGAAAAACAATTATGGCGTACTGGAGAAATGTTCGTCTGAAGTCTGGACCTTATATGAGCAAATGTTGTTACGTAACTAGTTCTAAAATGTAACAAATTAAGAAGGAATTGAAACGGGTTGTAGAAATCTACTCGATTTTTGCCAGAATGAATATAAAGATAACTTTGCAGCACCTGGAGGGTTCAAATTCAAACTTTTTGAAATACTTGGGCCCAACTACACAAATAAATGAACCAAAGACTAATAAAAGTGGATTTAGCAAAATATGACCCTTTTAACCCTTTCATGCATGAATTATGAAAATAAGTATCTAGATTTTTTTTTTTTTTAGATTGATTTTATTATTCAAAATTAGGCTAAAGTTGGAATGCATTTTTATTTTTATTTTTACCTCCGCCAAGGAGGTTATGTTTTTGCCAGGGTTTGTTTGTTTGTTTTGTCTGTCTGTTTGTTTGTCTGTCCGTTAGTGTGCAACATTACTCAAAAAGTTATGGACAGATTTGGATGAAATTTTCAGGGTTTGTTGGAAATGGGATAAGGAAGAAATGATTAAATTTTGGTGGTGATCGGGGGTGGGGGGGCCCACGGGGGGGGGGGGCGGGGGGGGGCGGCACTGATCAGCCTTGGCGGAGGTCTGCGCTCTCCGAGTGCTTCTAGTTTTAATATGGTTTTATTAAGAAGAGATTTACCCTCCTGAGAACCAGGAATACAAGTTTTGGCTTTTTTTTTTTTTAATTAAATAATTGCCATCATGATGCAACAGTTTTTTCAGATGCTTTTTTTTTTTAATATGTATATATGAAATGTCCTTTGCGGTGGACAGTTTTTTATTTATTTATTTATTTATCTTCATGTATAAAGCAGTGAAACTCTTGTCCACATACATGAACAGAAAGCCCACAGCTGGGTCTTAGGAGGTGAACTGTATGAGATCACAGACCAGTCCAAATTCTAAAAATAAGATGATACTTTTTTCATTGTATTGCTTAGGGTCTATAGAGACTGTGGTTTGGAGAATATTGCCTTGTAACCCTTTGGAAAGTGAACTTCAACTATGTGTCCACAAATATGGACGTCATGCATGAAAGGGTTAAACAGTTTAGTGTCCGATGCTACTGTCATCTCAATTACTGACCTGCAGCAAAACAGCCCACAACATTTAATATGTGTCTATTGTTCTGAAGTAAACGGCATGCACTGCAAAATGTGTTCACCATCCCTAAAAAGAACAGAGTCTGAACCAAGCGGTGGTTTTCTGCAGGTATAAATGCACATGGAGCGGACCGTCACTCTTTCCATTCGAGGATCCTGAGTCTTCCATCGTAGCCTGAACCAACAGCTCCATGTTCCTGAAGATGTTTCTCTTCACACTTCTTCCAGTCTGGTATCTTCAGACAGGTTCATCGGGCAGATCCCTGACCTCTGGGGCCACATTTATTTCCTCCACTCCTGCTGTAGTCCTAGCCCACCAGGAAGGCGCCAAAGTAGCTGGCCCTCCCATCCATCTCCATGGCGCTTGCATTGCTCACGCTGATGAAGAGGCGGTCGGCGGGCTGCAGGAACGCCGTACCAGCCTGATGCAAAGAGAACAGGCCGGGCTCCTGACCCCGGGGCCAACAGGTACTCCGAGACGATTTCATCAGCAGGATGGGCACCGTGTAGGAACTCATCTACAATGCAAAACCAAAAAAGATTAAACATATGCAGAGCTGACACAATTAATTAACTCGAATTGATCCAAAAAATATTATTACATTATTAGATTAGATTATACTTTTTTGATCCCACACGGGGAAATTCAACAATCAAGGCAGTAACAGAATAAAGTGCAAGAAAAAGTGTGCATGCATAAAGATAGGGATAGTGAAAAAAACAAACAGTATAAAATAAAAAATAATAATCATAACTAGAAAAGCACTCAGAGAGCGCAAACCTCCGCCAAGGCATATCAGTTCCCCGCCAATCACCACCAAAATTTAATCATTTGTTCCTTGTTCCAGTATCAACATTTCCTGAAAATTTCATCAAAATCCATCCATAACTTTTTGAGTTATCTTGCACACAGACAAACAGACAGACAGACAGACAGACAAACCCAGATGAAATGAAATGTCCACAGAGTCCACATTCCACAGTGGATGTGGACAATTTTGTGCCAGATACAAGATATTGTTCTAAGCTACGGGTGGATCAAATTAGAGGCTAATCTTAGTCGTTTTGAATTTTTTATGAATTTTGGAAAATTGCTCAGTGATGAGAGATAGGAAAATTGTAGATTTTGTGACCTTGCTGTGACCTTGAACTTTGGCCTACTTGGCCCAAAATTTAATGGGTTTGTCCCAGGGCCTAGGCCAGTGGTTCCCAACCTTTTTTGGCTTGTGACCCCATTTTAATATCACAAATTTCTGGTGACCCCAGACATTCAAAACGGAGACTTTTTTTTTTTTTTTTGCTAAAATCAACCTTCTACGACCCATTGTGGACAAGAGTTTCACAACTTTATACAAAAAAAAAAAAGAAAAGAAAACTGTCCACCACAAAGGACATTCCATAAAAATTTTAAAAAATAGCATCTGAAAAAACTGTTGCATCATGATCTTTCCAATATAGGCACTTATTTAATAAAAAAAAAAAGATTGCACTTTGCTGACATGACCTGGGTCTTAGGAGTTTAATTTGGTTTTGATCTTGTAACAGTTAGCTATACTATGTTGCAAATAAACGTTCATTTTAGACAACATGTAGTCTATATAATGTATATTATTGTGGACAGAAGCAGTAAATCCAGGTGTAGATTACTGCACAAAGGGAGAATTTGATTTTCCTTGGTCAGGATATGTACAGTCAATCCAGTTTGGATTTACAAGGCTGACAATTAATACTGAACAAACAAGAACTCAAACTATGAATTATGAAAGAGCTGCAGCATCTAAAACCGACCACAATGAACATTTATCAGATAAAGAGAACCACAGTGCTGCAGTTTCAGACTCACAGTTTGTCATGTCTTTTACGTATTGTGATTGTCTCTGTCAACTAACCATATATGTTTTATTAGTAAGTTTTTTATTTTTTATTTTTATCAATTACTAGAAATTTCAGGCAACCTCATTTGAATTCCAGGCGACCCCACGTGGGGTCCCGACCCCAAGGTTGAAAAACACTGGCCGAGGTCTATCTGTGGGTACAATTTAGTAAAGATGGTTGGAATAGTTTTCCTGTAAACAAACAAACAAACATGCAGACAAACAAACAAACAAACACACAAAGCAAAGTGATCACAATACCTCCTGGCAGAGGTAATAAACTATTCAGTCCTAACCTTTTTGTAAATATACTGGACAAGCTGTGCTCCTTCCTCCATTTCCCCCTTCATGTCCCCTTCTGTATCCCCCGTGGAAGGCAGTCTGAAGTAGGTCTGAGCATAGATGTAGTAGAGTCCTGCTCTGGGCACTAGCAGATCCCCTCCTCTCAGCTCCATATTCTGCAGGAAGGACAGACCTCGGTGGCCCTCCCAGGCTCTGATACGCTCCCCCAGGTACCCCCTGCTGTTCCGAGAGCCTGCCACACATCAACACACACATACATAAGGTATACACAAAGATTAAGGCTGTCGCTCTGTTTGTAATACTACTGCTATTGAAATAAGAAACACCTGTTAAAGAACCTCATAGCCTGTAAACAACACTTACAGATGTGCTCACAAGACAGAAGTTGGCAAAAAAGTTTCCCTCTAATAAGATGTATTCCCACGCAGCTAAATACTGGCACTACAGAACATTTAGTGTATTTCTTTCTGTGGATTCAAATCAAGGACACTCATGATTTTTAAGCAGTGAGACAAATAAAACCAGCTATTAAGAACAGAATATGTAACGGCTAAAATTTACTTAGGGGGTCAAATGAGTGGCCATTTTTGTATATAAAAAAAAAAAAAAACAGTTGTAAGAAATGCATAGAACTGTGTTGAAATAATGCTAATACATTTGTGCACAGACTACTGATGTTATTTGACAGTCTTTGTGCATAAGAAATCAATAGAAGTGAATCCCCAAAGGAACTTTGTGTGCAAGTTCTGCAAACGTACAAGATTTCAGTTCTGTTCAACATGTTGATGCTCATATGAACTATGTTTTCAGCTCAAAAATGTCCAATTTCAGCACAATTAATGCTATATTTTCAGGTCACAAATGGCCAAGTTATGTTTGAACTGAATTTACCTGAAAAACAAATATTCTATTCTTTTAGATTCCCCAGTTTTTCTTCCCAGATTCTCTCCTACATATCACATGTTTTATTTTTACAGGTTCAATATGGAGTATGGTGCTGATCCATCCTGCTTATGTTACACCAATACATACATGAAGAATGTCATACGGCACTTTTTAAATCAACAGTTTTCTAATAATAAGCATTTTTATACAGAAATAACAATTCTATATTGTTATTTACTCTTTAGTCTGATGATAAACTATACAATAAATAATTGTGATCCTAGTTTTTACACAGGGATCATTAGTGTAAACAGTGACATGGCTGCAGAGCATCAGTATGATGGGATCCACAACAACCATGTCACATCCGTCCACTGCCACATTTTGTGTTTTTGTGTCAGCTGTTATTGTTTTAGATCCACAATACTAACATTTATGAAGAAGAGGAGAATTATCAATAGGAAGTCTATAAGTTTATTCCTAATAAAGTACTGGTACTGACCAGAGCATCATGGGTAATGTCACGTCCGTCCACCAGCAAAAGTTTTCACATACACGTGCTATTCCAAATCCAATATTTATGAAAATAGAGCTTCCACTGTCAAATAATATCAGTAGTCTGTGCACAAATGGATTAGCATTATTTCAACACAGTTCTATGCATTTCTGACAACGTTTTTTTTTTGACAGAAATGGCCACTCATTTGACCCCCTAAGTAAATTTTAGCCGATAAACAGTTCTTAATACAGGAATTCATTATTTCAGGTGGTTATAAAGCACTTACTACCCATTAATTAAGTATATGGTGTGAGCTCATCTAAAGTGTGGACTATCTATATCATATAAAGCATTCACAAATGAGATTTAAAGGTTGGCAATGCCTAAAGACTCACAAAAGTCTCAGTTATTCTAACAAAGGAAAGACACAGCACATGGGATTATCAAACAAACTGCATGATTAAATGATGAATGATTACGAATGATTAGTAAAACATTTATAACTGCTGATAAACCATATACTAATGAGTATTGATGTCAGAAATATGCTTTATAAGTAATGAATTCAGTGTTTGTTAATGCTTAACTCATGCTTCATAGTGTGTCTTTATTATAAAGTGTTACAGACACATTTATAAACTCTGGATTGTGAAAAGGTTAAAGCAGACATGTGCAAGTTCTGACTGACATGTAGGTATGAAGGTGTTCGTTCCAGAGCACCCTGGGATACCCTGAAGCACATTCCTCACCTCTTGCTCTGAACAGCTCTGGTATGGTGTAGGGGGAAGGTGTTAGACGTTACAAGAATCCCAACTCATTTGTTACAGGTGTCAATTATGTGCATATTCCATGACAAAAATACACAAAAAAACTAACTCGTTTAAGTGCATAAAAAGCATGTCATACATCCTCTGTACATGACATGACATGACATGAGCCTCACCCTCTGGTGCTGGAGGTTCTGTGGACGATACAACACCAGTCACATGGGCTGCAACTTTAGGAAGTGGGACCCCTGGGACCCCGGGGCTCAGGATAGGCATTACTCCTGTCAGCTCATCTGTGGAAATACAGGTCCATAAGACACACAGAACAGGACATACGAAGCAGGAAAAAAAAAAAAAATCACATTTTAATGCCTTAGTATCAACTGAGGGTTAATGTAGGCATTGTTCTCACTTCTCATAGCAGACGATATCTCCTTCTGGAATCTGTCAGCCATTGTCTGAAAGAAAAGCACACAAGTTAGTGTCGTTTGAAACTTATTATTTAGCTTGCTGGGTAATCTGATTAACCCTTTCATGCATAGTGGTCACTACAGTGGACAGCTGTTCAAAGTGTTTCTCTTGTATATCCATGGGTTTTGTTGTTTTGATAAACCTGATCTGCACTAACATGTTTGAGTGTAAATCAATTGCTTGTTATTGTTATTAGACTGTAATTAACAGGAGTTTTTTTTAACAAAAAGGGTATTTTTAGCTTACCGGCCGAAAGGCTGTAAGCTATTGTCGTCATGCGGCGTCCGTCGGCGTTCGTCGGCGTCGGTGTCTGTCGTCCGTTACAAAAACTTCAATCGTCATCTTCTCCAAAACTACAATTCCAATTGACTTCAAACTTGGTATACATCTTCTTAATGATGATGTCAACAAAAGTTAGTGAAATTATTTGGATCCAGATCTGATTCTGGATTTGGTGCGACTTTGAAAAATTTCCACATTATAAGAGATAGGAAGTGGATGGATGCAATAACTCAGTAAATATAAATGATATCCAGTGTAAATTTCTACAGTCCAGCCCTGATGGGGAGATGACCAAAACATAATGTCCACATGCTGATCAGGATCTTCTTCTGGATCCGGGAATTTATGGAAAATTTAACATGGGCTCCTATGGGGAAAAAATTTCAATCGTCTTCTTCTCCGAAACTCCAGTTCTGATTGACTTAAAACTTGGTACACAGCTTCTTTATCATGATGTCAACACAAGGTATTGAAATTATTTCAATCCGGATCTGATTCTGGATTTGGTGTGACTTTGAAAAATTTTCCCATTATAACAGATAGGAAGTGGATTGATCCAATAAATCAGTATCAATGATATCAAGTTGGAATTTGAAGTTTTTACAGATCTGATTGGAATATGACCAAAACATGGGCTATTTCTGTAATATAATAAATATACAGAACTGGGTGATAATAAATGGCATCTGGATACATTTCCCAAAGCTTTTAATTTGGCCGGTAAGCTACAGGGCCATTGGTCCTATTTTTTGCATATTATCTCCATGAAGTGAGTAGTGACTAGAATTAGATTATGTTAACATGTGAGAAAACATCAGATTAGTAGCATTAAAAATGCTTTTATTTCATAGATTTCACACAGAATATCAGTAAATACATGTTTCTTTGCTTAAAAAATTAAACGCACGGTGTCCAGCTGAGTGGACATTTTTGGAACTCCCATGAAAAATAGGTTCATGAGATAATTTTCAATCATATTGTTTTTTTCATGCTTAAAGAGGAATAAAAACACTCAGGAAAAAAAAAAATCTTGATTACGATTCTCATAATTCATGCATGAAAGGGTTAAGTTAAGGCTTAAGTTATGTCCAAAACCTTCCCAAGGTCCTACCACCCCCACATATAATTCAATTACCCCCATTTGGTGTTATATGTAAGCCTATCTTATGATAACATTCTGGACAGTGTATCTTTTCTCAGCAGGTCTAAAATATGTTAAATGAGGTTGCCAGTGGTAGAATCACAAGACGCCTTGAGGATCTGGGATTTTCCTTAAATATATTTATTTATTGTGGGTATAGAAATTGAAGTGACACAAAAATGAACCCCAGACCTTCTCTATGTGTTGGTGGAGCTGTTGCGTGACCTGCCAGCAGGGGTCGCCCGTCTTCTCCTCCACTGTTGAGTCTCCAAACCCAGAGGGCACATTCGTGTTCATCAGACAAGACACGCTGCTCCGAGAAAAGCTCTCCCTCATCTGTCCAAATGAAATGTAAAAAACAGAGGAGAGATCACTCTATCAGATAACTGTGGAATGAAACTAAATATCTGTACTGACATTTACTCAAACATTTGTATTTTATTTACAACTTTAGACTTCTACTCCACTGCATCTCAGACGAAACATTTGTCTGACAGCTTTAGTTAAGAGATTTTTTTTTTTTTTATCCCTTCCTGTTCAGTGAAAACCACACATTTTTATCCTGATTGAAAGACTATGACCTGATGTCACTGTCACACACAGGAATACAGTGCTTTAACACATCACATACAACAATAAAACACCAACAGGGATCATTTTATTTTTACTTTTCATACTTTAAATACTTTTGCTAAGTAATATTTTGCAAATACCTGTTCAGATTAAACCACACATCTCCAAATATGTTGATGTTGAACATATCTGAAAAACCGAAAAAGTTCTTCAGAACGTTCGCTGCTTTTTTAACCTACGTAAAATACACTGTCACAAGGCTCTTCAAGGCTTCTCTGAGCTCAGCAAAAGTTTCAGATACTTTTTAGATGTGGCTCAGGATTCTCACATGATGCTACAAACATATGATGGTTTTATAGAAGAGTCGTCAGCCTTACAATATAAACACCCATTTTTGACCTGAGCAAGAAAAAATCTCTGAGGAGTCACTAAATCAGGGGTCTCAAACATGCAGCCTGGTGGCCAAATGCGTCCCGCCAAAGGTTCCAATCCGGCCCCTGGGATGAATTTACAAAGTGCAAAAATTCCACAGTCAAGGTTGTGGAACTCATTTTAGTTCAGGTTCCACATACAGACCAATATGATCTACAGCCAAATAATAACAGCAGAAGAACCGACAAAATAGAATGACTCCAGATTTTCTTCTGGGTTTGATGTGAAAAAACAATAATATTACATTATGTCTATAAATAATGACAACTTCAAATTTTTGGCTTTGTTTTAGTGCAAAAAACATTAAATTATGAAAATATTAACATTTACAAACTATCCTGTAACAATAAAACATGAGTAACCTGAACAAATATGAACAACCTGAAATGTCTAAAGAAAATTAAGCACAATTTGAACAATTTTCTGCCTGTTCCTCAGTGTTTAGTGTCTTTGTAGATCTGATCCATAATGCATATGTACAAATGATAAGTTGAGGCATAATATTGTTAAAATTGCACTTATTTTTCTTAAGAAATTTCAGTTTTTTTGGGGGGGGTTATTCACATCTTTTTTGTTTGAATAGTTTATAAATAAATATTTTCATAGTTTTATGGGGGGTTTTTTGCACTAAAACAAAGACAAAAATTTGGAGTTGTCATTATTTATAGGTTATTATGTTATTATTTTACTGGTCCGGCCCACTTCAGATCAAGTCGGGCTGAATATGGAACCTGAAAGATAATGAGTTTGAGACCCCTGCACTAAAACATATATGACTTCTCCTACATTTTACGAAGTAGGATATTAGTGGGAACCTATTCATGATTATTTGGGATTTTATCTTTGCATTTCATTACAATTATTAATGCAGTGTACAACTTATATTACTGCTTGATGCTTTTATTCTGTATACACTGTAATTTTTTTTTTTTTTTTACAAATAGATAATATAAGCATGGTGTTACATCTACAACAAAAGGCTAAATATCTGTTATTCATTTCCATATGCTTTTTTTTAACAAAGTCACTAGGAGCCACTGGTTAGAGACTGAAGAGCCACATACATGTACATGTAGAAAAACCCACATAGGTATTTATACACTAGGCTATAATAACTCAACCTTCCCAAGCAGGAAAATCAAGTTCTCAATGTATGCTTGTAATATTTCCCAAAAAATATCTTATCAAGCTGGTGCAATACTCTTTTCCACGAGACTCTCCAATTCAGATACAAAATTAGCATCAGAAAGACTGAAGACAGAAAGACTGAACATTACTATTTATTTTATATTTTAGGTATAGTTTTTGTTGAGGTTTCTATGTTTTCTGTGGTCTATGTGTCCACTGTGTCATCATTTTTGATTACTGATAAATTATTCTATAAATCTGTAACTTTACAGTACATTGAGATACTTTCCCATTTTAATAATAAACCGATCGTTTCTTAAAATTGTTTTCTAACATGGCATCCTTATGCTACTGTACTTAGTAGGGATGTAATGATTACCAGTATAATAATAAACCGCGGTAAAATTCCTGACGGTTAGTATTAACGTTTAAATTCTAATTATCATGATAACCGTGTTTGATTACGGCACTTTGAAAAGTCACAGTACTGTACATTTCCTGGATCATTGTGTGACTTATTAACATTTATTTTTATTCATTTTCTTGCCAATTTTGGTCAGTTTTTATTCATTTTATCTCATTTTTTGTTCATCTTTCATTGATTTTGCTGCTTATGTTTGTGCATTTTTGTCCAATTTGTTCCTTATTTTGTTCATTTGTTGCTTATATTCAACATTTTTAAGTTTGTTTGCATCTATCTATCTATCTATCTATCTATCTATCTATCTATGAAAAAGAAACTAAAACAAGTCAAACTTGATATGGAAAATGGTCAAACAATGGTCAAAAGGTGCCATCTTTAATGCACATTTGCATGTTTGATGTTTACATGTTAATATTTGAATGTTTCTGCCAACAAAAAGTACATTGTGCCTATTATTTTATTTGTTTGTTTTTTTTGTTTTTCTTTTTTCAAAATACAACTTACATTATTTCAGTGTGTGTATAAGTATAAATACCGCAATAATAATGATAACTGTGATAATTTGGTCACAATAACCGTGATGTGAAATTTTCATATCGTTACATCCCTAGTACTTAGTAAAATAGAAAACACATAACAGGTATTTTTTTCTTGATTTTTATTAAGTCAGTAACATATGGATCTAGGCGCCTGTTGTTACCATTCTAATAATTCACATGATGTTTTTCCCTGATTTACTTGGTTTTAGGATTGAAAGATTATGATTTTCTGCTGATGTCACTGTCATACACAGGAATACAGCTCATATATGAATCCAAAAACATCACAAATAATAATAAAACACCAACAGGAGCCACTTTACTTTGACTTTTCATACTTTAAATACGTTTGTTAAATAATACTTATTAAATACTGCAAATGTCTTTACTTTAATGATGGTTTTTAATGCAAAACCTTTATTTGCAGTGAAAAGTGTCTTCAAAGTTGGTTCTTAACTGATTCTGTGATGAAAAAAAATCAGCTGATAATGGTGAAGATATGATGAAAATAGTTGCCTGTTAACACATCCCACACACACTGGAGCAAGACATGACTGTTTATGACTTCCATGTGTGGACTGTTCTGCTCATGTAAAAGATTTGCAGTGAGGTTAAGATGGAAAAGACACACATGTGCAAAGTAGTAACTGACTTCTATGTATGAAGGCGTTCAGCAGAGACTCTCAATCATAACATCTATCAGTTGAAGTGTGAAATATGCCGCTTTAAGCCAAGGGAGTCAAACTCATTTTAGCTCACAGTCCACATTAGCCCAATATGATCTCAAATAATAACATAATCTATAAATAATGTTAACTCCAAACTTTTCCTCTATGTTTTAGAGTGAAAAAAGTATAATTACATACTGAAAGTGTTTACATCTATAAAATTTCCTTTAAAAAATGTAAGTACAACCATGAACAACCTAAAATTTCTTAAGAAAAATAAGTGCAGTTTTAAGAATATGATGTGTCAGTTGATCATTTACACGTGCAATACAATTTACAGATCACAGTGGATCTACAAATACACAAAACATTTAGTAACAGGCAGAATATTGTTAGAATTGCACTTATTTCTCTTAAGACATTTCAGGTTATTCACATCTTTTTTACACTAAAAGAAAAATAAAAAAAGTTTAGAGTTGCTGTCATTTATAGATTATTATAATTATGAGTATTTTACTGGTCCAACCCACTTGAGATTAAATTGTTCTGTATGTTAAACCTGAACTAAAATGATTTTAACCCTTTCATGCATAGTGGTCACTACAATGGACAGTTATTCTACAGCTGTTCTCTTGTATATTCACAGGTTTTGTTGTTTTAGTTCCATATCAGCTGACACAGTGGATGCATATGCACTATCCCGTACACTGACATTCAGACCATTATTGTCACTTTCCTGTTCTTGATAAACCTGATCTGCACTAACATATCTGGGTGTAAATGGGTGCAATTACTAATTGTTTTTAGACTGTAATAAACAGTTTGCTTGTTTTTTAAACAAAAAAGTTTTTTTTTTTTTAATATTATTTGAGTGAATAATAAAAACTAGCATAAAATGTGAGAAAACATCAGATCAGCGGCATTAAAAATGTTTTTTACTTAATCGTTTTCACACAGTATATCAGTAAATACATGTTTCTTTGCTTCAAAAATTTAATTAATTAAATAGTGTCCAGCTAAGTGGATATTTTTGTAACTCCATGAAAAATAGGTTCTTAAAAAATTTCAGTCACATCGTTTTTTGTTTTTTGTTTTGATGCCTAAAGTTGACTGAAAACACTCAGGGAAAAAATCTTGATTAAGGTTCTCATAAGTCATACATGAAAGGGTTAATGCTCGTGATTGTTAATGTTTTTAGTGTAATTTTTTGCATTTCACAGACTTTGGGGGGCCGGTTTTGGCCCCTGAACCACATGTGTGACAGCCCTGCTTTAAACTGTCACATCCCATAAGCCCTAACTTGTCCAATTTCCTGTGATTGTTTTCAGTCATCTACTTTCCCAACTTTATTCCCTGTGTGTGTCCCACCAAAGGCAGAAATTCCACAAATATCTACCTCACAAAATGACTCAATAGCAAATGATACTTGAACCAAAACAGTCCCAGCTTTACAGTCATATTCATTCCAACATTCCATCTGAGACATGCAGAGCTGTTCTGGTGTGGACTAGTTTCAGAAAACAGTTTGACATCATTTCCACTGGGACACAAACTCACAGTCTCCTTCCGTGTTAAAACTTCTTTTTACTTCATTTATGGAACAAACATAGCTCTTACCGTGTTGAGTGCCTTGTTGAAGTACATAAAGCTGACAGCTACCGCGATGGTCTGGAGGAGTAGAGCTGCCAGGATGATGAGCCCCAGACACTGAGGGGACATGGACACGGCCATGGCAGAGCAGCGCGTGCAGTTTAAGAGGCACAAGAGCCGAGCGCGAGCCCCACGAAGATCCGAGCGCGAGCCCCACGAAGATCCGAGCGCGAGCCCCAGAAGCGCAGACCCCAGCAGGACCAGTCAGACCAGGGTTCGATGCATTTGTGGACGGACTGGGACGGAGAACAGGCTGTAGGAGGGGCGGAGAGCAGCGTGGACAGGAGGAGGAGGCGGTGTGCAGCTCTACACGAGCCCCGGTATGACACTGTACACACCCACCAGGTCCACGGGACGCGTTCAAGAACCGTGGGAAATGCGGCAGTCCTAAAAGGTGCCAAATGCTAATGTGTCATCTGTGAAACTGGAAGTGTTGCACATGTGTTTGTAGACTGTGGGGACTATGAGGAGGAGAGGCACGCACTGAAAGCATGTCTGCAAAAATCTAAACTGAGTTTCACAGTAGGTAACAAACTGGGAGATGCAGAAGGACAGTGGCTAATGAATGAATGAGGTTCCTGAAGGACACACAGGGTTAATAGGGAGAATTCCATTAATTAATTAATTTCGTTGTTAGGTATGTATGAGGGTATGTGTGTGTGTTTGTGTGTGTATATATATATATATATATATATATATATATATATATATATATATATATATATATATATATATACATATATATATATACAGGGTGGGGAAGCAAAATTTACAATATTTTGAGGCAGGGATTGAAAGACAGTGTATGACCAATTAGTTTATTGAAAGTCATGAGAATTTATTTGCCACAAGAAAATGTACATAATAGAAAATGTTTTTATTCTATGTGTCCTCCTTCTTTCTCAATAACTGCCTTCACACGCTTCCTGAAACTTGCGCAAGTGTTCCTCAAATATTCAGGTGACAACTTCTCCCATTCTTCTTTAATAGTATCTTCCAGACTTTCTCGTAATAGTTTTGCTCATAGTCATTCTCTTCTTTCCATTATAAACAGTCTTTATGGACACTCCAACTATTTTTGAAATCTCCTTTGGTGTGACGAGTGTATTCAGCAAATCACACACTCTTTGACGTTTGCTTTCCTGATTACTCATATGGGCAAAAGTTTCTGAAAAGGTATGGATAATAGTGTTAGGTATGATTATGACATCAATATATGTTTGGTTTCAAAACAATTGACGTAGTGCCTGCTGAGAAAAAACAACTAAATGTTCATTGTAAATTTTGCTTCCCCACCCTGTATACACACACACATACATACATATGTATATATATATATACCCGAGGGGCGACTGAAAAGTTTTGAGCCTAACATGGAAAGGATGAAGATATGAAGACCAAATTTGGTCCATGAAATCTTTCACATATCTTAATCCTATCCACTAAATTTCTTGGTCACAGCAATCTTTTTCCCTGTTTTACAGGTCCCTGAACTTTCAGTATCAAGTGTTTCCTGAAAAATGGACGCACTTGAGTATGGGGCTGATTTGTGATTATGGATGAGACTGGGGTCCATCACTATTAGCCTGAGACCAAGAAGCAGTCAAACCAATGGAACATCCCATGTCACCAACCCCAAAGAAGGCAAAGGCCGTACACGTACTTGATGACAGTTGAGGAGTTACTTAGGTTGTTTGTTTAGTTTTTAGCTTCATTGTCTTCAGTTGGTTTGGTTTTATCCTTATTTGTTGTAGTCTTCTTAGTGGACCCACTTTGACTACAGTAAGCCACGGTAAACCACAAATATTTTTAACCATAACATTTTTCATTTTCAGTCTGTATTAAGAATATAAATGGACCAAAACGAGACGATAGAGAAAACTGTCAATGTCAGTAGGAGTGATTTATATTCAGCTCACAGATTTGGTTTAGACAAAGAACAATACATGTTTTCACATCAGTCTCAGAAAGTCTCCAATAACACCACAAAACGTAGATAGATTTGTGGCTTTTTTGATAAAGAGTTTCTAGAGGGGTCTACAAAAAAATCACTAAATATACCAACAAAGTGACTAAGTTGGAAACACTGACTTTTTCAGCTACAAAAACAGACCCTGTGTTTTTCTGACTGTGACAAAGAAAATCATTCTGTCATTTAAAGAGGATATTAGTGTGTTTTAGTGTTTGAGTCACTTTTCAATAGTTGCTCAAAGTTTCAAACAAACTTTAAAAGTAGCTAAACTTGTTACTAGGTGCTGTAGTATCCTGAAAAGTTGCTAAATCTAGCAACTAAAGTGCTAAGTTGGCATCAGTGAGTTTAAGAATAGAATTTTTGGTTTGTCACACACTGAAATTTGTCTTCTACCCATTGCTAGATCATGCATCACACACTACATGCTGGGAGCAGTGGGCTTGCCATGTCAGGTGCTCGGGGAGCAAATGGGGGGGTTAAGTGCCTTGCTCACGTGCACATCAGCCAACAACTCTCTGACAGTCTGAGGAATTGAACCGATGTAACAGCTGATTTTTAACCCCCGGTTGATTTTTACCCCCCCAACATACAACCACTTTAAATATACAACAAGAAAACAAGGTTATATTTCATTTTTTCATTGCAAGCGCTCTATATGAAATATGACTCTCTTTGATTTTAATAAGTAAAAAAAAGAATGCGAAATGACGTGGCTTTTTGTGAAATATTTTATTTGAACTTTAATTCGATGTAATGGAAATGAGTTGGCTTTGTTTACATAATAGTTTGTGCAAAATGTGAACACAAAAAATTTACCAAAATTAAAATTATGCGAATGCAAATAAAAAATTTTGCTCACTTCACAACAACACATATTGCTCAAATCCAGTGATACATGGAGTACACAGATTCTTCAAAACAAACGAAATTTCTTGATCAAGTCTCATTCGAGTAAGGTGCTATCCGATCACAACAACACCTTTACGTATTCACCGGGATTCACCGGACAGTATATATACATATATACTGTCCGGTGAAGATTATCCAATTTACCTATATATAGGTAAATTGGATAATCTTCACCACTCATTCCATCATAGACGACGATCTGTATACTCAGCTTCTTAACTTCTTCTCGGCTACTGATCGGCGATATCCTGACGCCATCTACGACCTACCACCCCAACAACATGCCAATGCCAAAGCCAACTTCCGCCACACCGCCAAGCCCTACCACGTGGCCAATGGCATCCTGATGTTTGATGACAAAGAGGTAAGCTCAGGCATTCTTATTAGAATTTAAACTGTTGTGAGTTAAAACACTTAGCATTACGCTACAAGCCTGCGCGTCTGTTCGTCTGTCTGTCTGTAGATATTTTGTCCGAGCGATAACTTAGAAAGTATTTGACCGATCCATTTCAAATTTAGAATATGAGTTACTTAACTAAAACAAAGGCTGAGTTCGAGCGATAACTTAGAAAGTATTTGACTGATCCATTTCAAATTTAGAATATGAGTTACTTAACTAAAAACAAAGGCTGAGTTCGTTATTCAGCTTTGCAGCTCATCAAGTATGCGCATAATTAAAAATTTTCCCACACACCTATTTTTCACAATTTTGGCTCTTAAACGCTCAATTTTTAAGCTAGGTTCATCAAATTTGCACCAAATATGTGGCTTAAAGACCTGTACATCTGTATCAAATATAATGTTGACGTTGAATTTCAAGGTCATTTCTGGGAAAATGTCTTAAAATCGAGAATTTTCTTAATTCCTTTCATTGGGATATAACTCATCACGTATTTAAGCTAGAAATTTCAAAATTGCAGGAAACATGCACCTAGTCAACCTCGAATTTTGTGTTGAAAATCGTGTTGATTGACCTTGACCTTCAATGTGAATGTAAATCAATATAGCATAATAAAGCAATAAAACAAGGTGCAATAAATATAGGGATGCAATACATTGCTAAACTATTTCAAAACATATCTAGGAAGGCATATGTAAAATTTCCCTAAAACATTGCTTCATCACATCCAACCCGTAAACAATCTATATTTTCCTCACAAAATCCAAACGATAGACTTTTAGACTGCTTTTCATATATTTTCATTTAAGTGGCAGTTTCTAGAGGGAGGGGTAAGAACCAACTAGTTGATTTTTACCTCCGGGGGTAGAAACCAACCAAAGGGGTAAGAACCAACTAGTTGGTTTTTACCCCCGGGGGTAAGAACCAACTAGTTGATTTTTACCCCGGGGTAAGAATGGGAGGGGGGTAAAAACTGACTGCTACACCTGTGACCCTTTAGCCACAAGGCGACTCTCCAGCCATCTAGGCCATGACTGCCTTTATGTAAGATTTAAGAGTGTCTATTCTGAGAAGGGGAATATAATATTCACAGTTTTGTGTAAACACACTGAATTAAGATTAGTGTTGTTGTTTTTAGCTGAGAATGAGCTTATCTCTACAGGAGGAGAGGATCACTTCTGTGTTCATGATTCTACAGTAGCTCAAAAAAGTCTGTTTTCTGTTTTATCTGGTTGTTATGACCAGATGTTTTGGTGCCATGGCTCATTTCTAGATCAATAAACAGTGGACCTTCTTGCTTTTTGGCCAAAGTCAGGGTTCTGATATGGCTTTAGTTAGATAAGACAGACACACGAACATGGACCCAGAGACATAGAACTGTGATATATTAAATATAGAGGAGTAGTGATCTATGGTCCGGCCTCTTTGGAAGTGCCTCATGATACCTAGCTTACATAAATATATGAACAGTGGTCAACAGCTTCAGTTGTGCTACCGTTTACACATGAGGTGTTTGTCCGTTTGAAAGATCATTTTATGAGACAAGAAAGTTGCAGTTTGTAAAGACACGTATTTTTGTGTAAAGAAGAGCCATGGACTGCATCTGTCAATGTACATGATACATGTCACCAATGCCAAAACCACAGCAGACTCGGTACATTTTATCTTAATCTATGAGAACGAGGTGAAAAAGTAGTAAAAGAAGTGAAAATCACTTCGTTGTGGTCATGTTGAAGCTGCAGAGACAACTTCAGAGAACAAAGAACAGACTGTGGACAGAGACAGTTATGATGACATCACCTTCAAGACTTTTGGGTGTGTAGTCTTTGTGTATTTCAGCAGTCTGGTAGTTCAACAGTTTCACCACAAACTGCTACTTTCTTGAATTCTAAAATTCAATTTTAAATTGACAAACATTGTACGTAAATGATGCATATTTAAATGTTTTGGTTTTTTTTTTAAATGGTATAAACAAGTGTTCAGAGAACACAAACCTCCACCAAGCACCCCGAACAGTGTGCATGTGTGGATCGACTATTTCTTTTTAAATTCAACAGTTTCCAGGTTGTTCCATACAGCAGAAAAAGTTGAAGCTTGGTACCAGTCATGTGTCTGTCAAATTATATTCAATTCCAATCAATATTTGTTGAGTTATAATGAAAAATGTAATGTAAATAGGATTTTCAATGTTAAATTGGAATGTCCACAGAGTCCACATTCCACAGTGGATGTGGACAATTTTGTGCCAGATACAATATATTGTTCTAAGCTAGGGGTGGATCAAATTGGAGGCTAATCAGAGTTGTTTTGAATTTTTTATGAATTTTGGAAAATTGCTTAACAATAAGAGATAGGAAAATTATAGATTTTGTGACCTTGCTGTGACCTTGAACTTGAACCTACTTGGCCCAAAATTTAATGGGTTGGTCCCAGGGCTTAGGCCTATCTGTGGGGAAGATTTTGGTAAAGATGGTTGGAATACTTTTCCCGTAAAGTTGCTAACAAACAAACAAACACACACACAAACAAACAAGACAAGACAAACACTTGGATAGCGCAGACCTCCACCAAGACAGATCTGCCCCCCCGATCACCACCAAAATTTAGTCATTTCTTCCTTGTGCCAGTAACAACATTTCCTGAAAATTTCATGAAAATCTGTCCATAACTTTTTGAGTTATCTTGCTAACAAACAAACACGCATGGACGCACACAAAGCAAAGTGATCACAATACCTTCTGGCAGAGGTAAAAAAAAAGTTACTGGTCTCATTAATGCAATTTTTTTCTCTCGTCATTGACTGTAATGCAATTTTCTTGCTACAATAAGGTTCCATGGGACAAAACTGGACAGGGCAGGACTTTAACAGAGGTGGAGTGCAGAGTAGGATGTAACGTCCCAACTTTGAACAGCCAGATTGGCGTCACGTTTGGGTGCATGATGGTCATTGGACCACAGAGTGTAAAACGTGGATAGAACCACTGTGATATCACCCATTGTTTTGTTTTTTTTTTACTTCTCTTATGAAGCCAGGAGTTTGTGTTTTGATGGTCACTATCCTGGTTTGTTGAAGTGATCATATTTGGACATAATGGTGGCGCTGGGTGAGCTACTTATCTTCCAAAGATCCTTAATTTATAAAGATATTAAATTGTACATTTCACAGATTAAATGAATCTGATCCTGTCCTGTCTCCTTCGTGGACATGGTCAGTAGTGTTGACAGTGTGTAGATATATGAAAGTAGACTAACAAAATGTAAATACAACATTCCAAATACCACATCTTTTACTGCTAACTATCATTTTACTACCATTAGCCTATCGTTTGTTTTATTTTCTTGCTCATTTTCATGCCGACTAGACACGATGTTGCAAAATGTTGAGTCATTTTATTGCAGAGACACAGACATTCCTCAGACAAAGTCCATTTTCATCTGATTTGTGCTTCTGAGAAATGTCATTTTAATGTGCAGAGGATATGTGGTTTGTGGGAATTTGGATCAAGTTTTAAAAAGTACAGGTTAAAGAGAATAGGTCAAGACTTGTAAATCATTTCAACCATTGGAATGAATGGGAGTGAATTGTCTTCCTCTAGAGCACAGGAGTCAAACATGCGGCCTGGGGGCCAAATCTGTCCTGCCAGAGGGTCCAATCCGGCCCACGGGATGAATTTGTGAAAAGCAAAAAATTACATTGAAGATATTAACAATCAGTGGTGTCAAAATGATTTTAATTCAGGTTTCACATACAGACACATACTGTACTGTACAGTCCAATTAGATTTCCAGTGGGTCAGACCAGTAAAATATTATCATAATAACCTATAAATAATGACAACCTCAAATTTTCTCTTTGTTTTTTTTTTGTGTAAAAAAAGTAAAATTGCATGAAAATGTTTACATTACCAAACTATGCTTTTACAAAAAATGTGAATAACCTGAACAAATATGAACAAACGGAAATGTCTTAAGAAAAATAAATGCAATTTCACCAATATTCTGCCTGTTACTAAATGTTTTGTGCAATTTGTAATGCACATGTGGAAATGATAAACTGATAAACCGAGGTAGAATATTGTTAAAATTGCACTTGTTTTTCTTAAGACGATTCAAGTTGTTCATGTTGTTCAGATTTTTAAGGAAACTTTGTAGATGTAAACCTGACCATAACATTAATTTCTTTTTTTCACTATTATTATTTTACTGGTCCGGCCCACTTCAGATCAAATTGGAGCGAATGTGGAACTGAACTAAAATGAGTTTGACACCCCTGCTCTACAGCGTCATTGCTCACTGACATCATAAACATTACCATATTCATGTCATTTAGGCATATTATTAGTTTAACTTATTAACCACAACTACTGTTTGTCCAGAAAAAATATATTTTTATTCAACAAACTCCCAAAGTCTGAAAATGAGCAACCTGTCAAACACACCTGACTGACATGACATGTATCGAAACCTTTTATTTGCCCTTAAATTAATAGAGCATTAAACTTAAGATGGACCACTCGAACACCAAAGGGGGCCAAATGAAACAAATAAGACTGGAATGACAACTGGTGAAAAATAGTTTTTGAGAAAAGTGTAGTGTAAATCTATAACAAAGTAACGATTCACCACCATAAGCCAACTGTGCATTTTTTTTTTCTTTTTTCATTTTATTTTGTTACCAACCTTACAGTTATCTACTTTTTAAAAAGCTGGAATTTATTTCCCACTTAAAATAACATAATTCTACTGGTAAATCAGTGTAGAATTGTATTAGGACTAGTCCGGAACTCTCAACACTACGATGACTTACTGATGCTCAGTTACAATACTTTATAATCCTTTTTTTGTTTTTGTAGCTTACCGGCCGACAGGCTGTAAGCTTGTGTCGTCTTGCGGCGTCCGTCGTCTGTTACAAAAATTTTAATCGTCTTCTTCTCCGAAACTACAATTCCGATTGACTTCAAACTTAGTATACAGCTTCTTTATAATGATGTCAACAAAAGTTAGTGAATTTATTTGGATCCAGATCTGATTCTGGATTTGGCACGAGAATGAAAAATTTCCCCTTTATAAGAGATAGGAAGTGGATGGATGCAATAACTCAGTAAATATAAATGATATCCAGTGTAAATTTCTCCAGTCCAGCCCTGATGGGGAGATGACCAAAACATAATGGCCACATGCTGATCAGGATCTTCTTCTGGATCCGGGAACTTACGGAAAATTTAACATGGGCTCTTATGGGGAAAAAATTTCAATCGTCTTCTTCTCCGAAATTCCAGTTCTGATTGACTTCAAACTTGGTATACAGCTTCTGTATGATGATGCCAACACAAGGTATTGCAATTATTTTGATCCAAATCTGATTCTGGATTTGGTGTGACTTTGAAAAATTTTCCCGTTGTAACAGATAGGAAGTGAATTGATCCAATAAATTAGTATCAATGATATCAGGTTGGAATTTGAATTTTTTACAGATCTGATTGGAATATGACCAAAACATGGGCTATTTCTGTAATAGAATAAATACAAATAGCTGGGTGATAATAAATGGCCTATGGATACATTTCCCAAAGCTTTTAATTTGGCCGGTAAGCTACAGGGCCATTGGTCCTATTTTTTAAATCTTCTAACAGCCTAATGTTCAGACTCTTTCACTGACAAATACACGTTTGTGTCGGTTTTAGACTTAGACATGGCTTGTACCAATTATATAATTTTCTATTTGTTGTGTTACAAGAGAACTGAGGTTTTTTTTTTTTTTTTTTTACTTTTCCCCAAGCTTGTAAAATGTGAAATTACTTAGATGTGTGTAGCAGATGGTGACCTTATAATGTTGAAGCTGTTGAAGTTGTTTACTTCATACCATAGCCTAAGTCTGTGTCTTGAACGTCACTGTTCTAGTATCAGCCACAGTTTGTAACGGTCCATTTCGTTATTATTCCCAGACAAGAAACATGCACTAGAAATCACTTTTACGACTTTCAAGCTCTAAATTTGGGACAGCTGAGTACGCCGTAGCCTATAATTAGCTCACTCTATGAGGCATTTCAATTCGTTGGAAATGTTATGTGGTTACGTTAAGTATCATTTTTATACCAGGCCTTGTGTCTGTTGTTTAATTTTATTTCCACTCATTGTTCAGATACTCTTTTAGATCTCCTTAACAGACAACAGCTGCTCAATACATTAATCATTTAATGAATCACGAACACAAGTTGTGTCCTGGTGAATTCCATGTCATTGTAATGCCCGTTTTGTTTTTCCTACACTACACTGCAGAAGAAAATCAACTAGATCAGGGATTCACGCACTTTTTCATCTCAAGACCAAAAAGAGATGAAGTGTCACCCAGAGACTCAAACTTAAACCAAACACCAGGAGTTGGAACAACATCTATAATATTATCAGTAATATTGTAGAAATAGGCGACATGGTGGTGCAGTGGATAGCACTGTCGCCTCGCAGCAGGAAGGTCTTGGGTTTAATTCCAACCAGGGACCTTTCTGTGTGGAGTTTGCATGTTCTCTCTGGATACTCCAGCTTCCTCCCACCATCTAAAGACATACTGTACCTAAAACTGCCCATAGGTGTGAATGTGAGAGTGGTTACTTGTTTGTCTCTGTATGTTGGCCCTGCGATGAACTGGTGACTCGTCCAGGGTGTTCGCCCATAGGTAGCTGGGATAGGCTCCAGCACCCTCCACGACCCTAGTGAGGACAAAGCGGGTTCAGAAGATGAATGAATGAATATTGAATAAATAAATGGGTACATCCTATCACCAGTATTTCTACATAATTTACAATAGTTTGTGAAATTAAATTAATATGTTACCTTTCAGTTAAGTAGTAGTTAGCCAATGCAGTATATGATGAAATTAAATACACTGGTCTACAAGGAAAATGCTTCCAGAATAAAAGTAATGAAATTTTACCACATGAGAGTCACTGATAAAGAAAAATTGAGTCAAAATGCTGGTTGGCTGAATTTTCCAAGATACAGCCTTGGGTCGATATGTGAAATTCAAGAATTAAACGAGAGAATGGGTTTGACTCAAAAGGAATATTTGTCTCAGAGCTACAAGATCTACTTCAAAACACTGTCTGCGCATTAGAATACATTCACTTTACAGGTTCTATTCAGTGGAAGATTTATAAAACTATTATATGAATGTACATAAACTAATATATATGTGTAATAACACTTAATCATATACCTTGAAAACATCAGCAAACCGGCACTTTTGTCATTTATTTTCCAATTAATCTTATTAAAATATGTAACATTTAGCACATTTAATCTCTGAAGCAAATCATTTCTAAAAAAATTGTAGACCAGTGTTACAGGGTGAGTCAGAAAAAACGCTCTTTCCATTTAAAGAAATTGTACTGCTAAAACGAAAACACTGATTTTTCTTTTGACCATACAGTCATATTGATGTGGTTATTGAGCATGTCTGGTGATGCAGTCATAGATTTATTGCATTGCATAAGAAAGAGAAGGTCCATTGTTTATTGGGCACTGAAATACTTGCCAACACAATGTATGCCACAGTGAACAAACTTGAAATTGACAACAATTACAGGAGTCGGGGCTTTGCTTTCACACTCAGGACATAGGCCTACATGACAGTGCCCAGGGAGTTTTCATCATGGCAAGACCACAGCGATTGCAGGTATTATTTCCTCATCGAGTTGTCTGTTTGGGTCAGGAGAGAGAGTGGCCACCTAGATCCCCGGACTTGACCCCCCTTGATTTTTTCTTGTGGGGGTATCTTAAAAACCGTGTGTATCAGACTGTTCCACAAACTCTTCAGGAACTCCGAAATCGCATCACGGCTGAAATCCAAGCCCTACGACGAACACGAATGGCGAGAAGAGCTGTGTTAGAGATGCGACAACGAGCACAGATTTGCATCAGTCTGAATGGTAGCCAGGTTGAAGGTTGTGCCGGACGACTTCGTTGAGACAAAACATTTTGATGGCGAATAAACATGCTGTAATGGTTGACAATTTCAATTTCATTCACGGTGGCATAAACTGTGTTGGCAGATATTTCGGTGCACGATAAACAATGGACATTCCCTCTGTTATGCTATGCCATAAATCAATGATTCAATCGCCAGACATGCTCAATAACCACATCAATATGACTGTATAATCAAAAGAAAAATAAGCATTTCCATTTCAGTGGTACAATTTCTTTAAATGAAAAGAGCGTTTTTTCTGACTCACCCTGTATTATTAAATATGTGTATATTTCCATATCCGGGTACTCCGGCTTCCTCCCACCATCCAAACACATGCACTGATAGGTTAATTGGAAAATCTAAATTGCCCATAGGTGTGAATGTGAGAATGATTGTTTGTCTCTATATGTTCAGCCCTGCAATGAACTGGTGAAATATCCAGGGTGTACCCCGCCTTCGCCTGTAAGTAGCTGGGATAGGCTCCAGGCGACCCCCGTGACCCTAGTGAGGATAAAGCGGGTTCAGATAATGAATGAATGAATGAATGTGTATATTTTTAAACTAAATCAGCAGTAGATAATGAACGACACAGGGCGACACAGTGGTGCAGTGGGGAGTACTTGCAGAGTTTGCATGTTCTTCCTGTGTTTGCATGGGGTCCCTTCAGATACTCAAGTTTCCACCCACCACCCAAAGACATGCACTGATAGGTTCAGTAGTTAATCTAAATCACCCCTAGGTGTGAATATGCGAGTGACTGGTTGTTCGTCTCTATATGTTCAGGCCTGCGATGAACTGGTGACACATGCAGGGTGTACCCCGCCTTCACCGAAACGTAGCTGGGATAGGCTCCAGCACCCCAAGACCCTCTGGAGCAGGGGTGTCAAACTCAGATCCTCGAGGGCCGGTATCCTGCATGTTTTAGATGTTTCCCTCTTCCAGCACACCTGACGGTCGTTATCAGGCTTCTGCAGAGCTTGATGATAGGCTTATCATTTGAATCAGGTGTGTTGGAAGAGGGAAACATCTAAAACATGCAGGATACCGGCCCTCGAGGATCTGAGTTTGACACCCCTGCTCTGGAGGATAAAGCAGTTCAAAAGATGAATGAAAGAATTAGTCAGCAGTAACCAATGAATAATCTGTTCTTTTTAGTTTTTAATAATATCTGGAAGGAAAAGTTGTAAATGGGTATTATCATATTAGTGTATATAGGAAAAAGGATGTGTGATATTGTTATACTATTATTATTATTATTATTATTATTATTATTATTATTATTATTATTATATTGATATTCATACAAAATAATTGCTAATGATCATGAGGAATAGAAATTGGGGGTTGGAGTACATAAGTTTTTACTTCTTCCTACTTCTTTTCAATCATGTATAATTTAATTTCATTTGGTTTTTTTTATATTATTATTATTAATTAATTTATTTATTTACTATTACTATTATTATTTATTTATTTTGTTGTTGTTTGTTTGCTTATCAGTTATTTATGTACCAGTACTTATATTTTGTTGGCTGATTTTTGTTTTGATTTCACTGTCTGCATGTTCGAAATAAAGATTTCATCCATCCATCCATTCATTCATTCATTCATTCATTCATTCATTCCTCAGCAACAAGCATTAGCAAGGATGGTGCATACAGCTGCCAGTTCAGACAAACTGAAAACCTGTACAATTTAGGCTTTGAGAAAAAACATTCATATCTGTATCCCCAGTTATTTAATTAACAAAACAGCACAGTTTATTAATAAATATAGTATAATACAACTACTGTTAAAAGGAAGTACTATTTTCACATTCATAAAATGAACTGGGTTTCTGCTACAGATGGTGTAACACAGCTAAACAAACCCACCCCTACTGGTCATGTGTTATTTATTTTGGGGGAAAAAATGCATTAATGAGACTTGTAATTTTTTTTCTATCTCATTTGAATTTAGCATCATTTACACATATAAGGTTTGTCAATTTAAAAGATCATTTTAGAAGTCAAGAAAGTTGCAGTTCGTGATAAAACTGTTGAGGCTGTTTAGAGCACAGGTGTCAAACATGCGGCCCTGGGGATGAAGTTGTGAAATGCAAAAATTACGCTGAAGATTTTAACAGTCCTTTTAGTTCAGGTTCCACATTCAGACCAATTCAATCTCAAGTGGGCAGGACCAGTAAAATACTATCATAATAACATATAAATAATGACAACTCCAAATTTTTCTCTTTGTAAATGTAAATATTTTCATGTATTTACACTAAAACAAAGTAGAATTTCACAAAAAATGTGAATCACCTGAACAAATATGAACAACCTGAAATTTCTTAAGAGAAGTAAGTGTAATTTTACCAATATTCCACCTGTTATTAAATGTTTTGTGTGTTTGTAGATCCACTGTGATCTGTAAGTTATAATGAACATGTGTAAATGATAAACTGAAGCATGAAATTGTTAAAATTACACTTATTTTTTCAGTTCATGTTATTCACATCTTTTGAAAGGATAGTTTGTAGATGTAAACCTTTTCATAATATAAATTAACTTTTTTCGCTCTAAAACATAGAGAAAAATTTGGAGTTGACATTATTTATAGATTATTATGTTATTATTTTACTGGTTCAGCCCACTGCAGATCAAATTTAGCTGAATGTGGCCCCTTTTGCTCCCATTTTTCATGAGCTGAACTCAAAGATCTAAAACTTTTTCTGTGTACACACAAGGTTTTTTTTCTCTCAAATATTGTTCACAAATCTGTCTAAATCTGTGTTAGTGAACACTTCTCCTTTGCTGAGATAATCCATCCTTCTCACAGGTGTGGCATATCAAGATGCTGATTAGACAGCAGGATTATTGCACAGGTGGGCCTTAGGCTGGCCACAATAAAAGGCCACTCTGAAATGTGCACTTTTCTCTCACAACACAATGCCACAGATAACACAAGTTTTGAGGGAATCTCCACCAGAGCTTTAGCCTGTGAATTGAATGTTCATTTCTCTACCATCAGCCATGTCCAAAGGTGTTTCAGAGAATTCATGAAGAAGACTGTGTGAGGAAAATGGTGGTCACACCAAATACTGACTGGTTTTCTGACCCCCCTGGACCAGCCAATACAGTAAAAGTGCACATTTTAGAGTGGCCTTCCTTTTACTGTGGCCAGCCTAAGGCACACCTGTGCAATAATCCTGCTGTCTAATCAGCATCTGGATCTGCCACACCTGTGAGGTGGATGGATGATCTCAGCAAAGGACAAAGGAGAAGTGCTCACTAACACAGATTTAGACAAATTTATGAACAATATTTGAGAGAAATAGGCCTTTTGTGAACATAGAAAAAGTTTTAGATTGTTTAGTTCAGCTCATGAAAAATGGGAGCAAAAACAAAAGTGTTGCATTTATATTTTTGTTCAGTGTACAAGTGCACAAAACATCTTGTATCATCTATCTGGAACTGAAAAATATAGCATTGAACTTTATGATCAACACATCAGTCAGAGTCTCTGCAAATGTTTATGTTTATGCATTTGGCCGACGCTTTTTTCCAAAGCGACTTACAGGGGAAAACCAATGAAATCATTCAGTCAATCAAATTTTATTTATATAGCGCCAGATCACAAAAAAAAGTTATCTCTTGACATTTTATATATAGAGTTGGTCAAAACCAGACTCTAAGCCAATTTACAGAAACCCAACAGAATCCTCCAGGAGCAAACACTTGTGACTGGTGACAGTGGAAGGAAAAACTTCCCTTTAACAGCAGAAACCTGGAGCAGACCCAGACTCCTGGAGGATGGACGTCTGCCAGGACCAGTTGGGGTTAAAGAGAGAGGGTAAAGAAAGAGAAAAAGAAAGAGCGATAGAGATAGAGACTGGGGTAGAGGGGGAGTAGGGGGAGACACATGGAGGCAGTTGAGGATAAGTGAGTGATGATGATGAAGGCAGGAGAGAGGCAGGAGCACCGCAGCAGGTGCAGAGATGATCCTGGGAAAATCTGTGATAATCCTGGGAAAAACTTTATTAAAATATTTAAAATGGAATGTCTGACAGTGCTAGGACAGGAGGTGCTCTCGGAAGAGCTGGGTCTTCAGGAGCTTCTTGAAGATAGGCAGGGACGTCTCTGTTCTCGTAGTGCTCGGTAGAACGTTCCACCAATGTGGAACGACCCATGAAAAGAGCCTGGATTGTCTTGTACAAGGTCTGGGGACCACCAGACAACGTTCCCCAGACGAGCGGAGTGGTCGTGGGGCAACGTAAGCTTTTATTAGTGCACCTAAGTAGGTAGGAGCAGACCCACTGAGAATTTTGTAGGCTAGGATTAACGATTTGAATTTGATGCGGGCAGCTATGGGTAGCCAGTGTAACTCAATAAGTAACGGGGTGACGTGCCCTTTTAGGCTGATTGAAGACCAGACGCGCTGCTGCATTCTGGACCATCTGTAGTGGTTTGACAACACAAGCTGGGAGGCCTGTTAGAAGAGCATTGCAGTAGTCAAATACATCCTGAGGGCCAAATTGAACCCCTTGGAGGGCCTGTTTGGGCCCACTGGCCGTATGTTTGACACCCCTGTTGTAAGCAATGTTTTTAGAGAACTAAAATATGTGAGAAGTTCCTTAAATTCAGAGGGGTGTGTGAAGGCAGCATCACACCACCACCACCACTATACTATGGTGTGATTCCAGCACAGGTAGCACATAATCAGCGCCGTGGAGCTCATACAAAAAAGGCCTTCTTTCTACTCTTTCCTGCAATTGTGAAGTGATCTGAGAGAACGCAGGATGATTAGTGCCAAATGAGCTGCTATTGTTAGGACTTCAGCGCAGCTCTAAGAGGTATTTGTCACAGGGGAGTCATTCAATCTGCAGAACTTAACCTTGAGTGATTCCTGGCACTTCCTGAACTTTCATTCCTTCACCTCTAACCTTTTGTCTATTGTCAAGTGTGAGGAGGAAGTGAGAGCTGAGCAAAGGCGTTCACAGCAACCAGCTACAGATGAACCTCCCAACAGTTAAAAAACCTGTTTCATGGCACAATAACGCCGACTCCACTGTTTAATATCAGGCACAACGGGTCAACGGGTTCTTAAAGGATTAGGAGGCAGACACGTTATATTATTGTTACTGCAAAAATTTATCAAATGGAAAAGTTGTCTTGATTGATCTGAGACAAGGTTCTAATAGTTTTGGATTTTTCATTATAGTTTAGTTTTATTTAGTTTTGACTTTTTTTTCTCTAATTCAGTTTGTTTTAATTTGTTTTTAGAGCATGTTTGATCGTTTTTATTAGTTTTTGTTATTTTCTAAATGCTTAGTTTTAGTTAAGTTTTTTATATCTTTTCTCTTCTTCTCTGTCGTCGTATTCAAATAAATCCCAGACAGGACTCTGCTGCTTTCTCTCACCTTTAGTCTCCATGTTTCCAGGTAGAGTGGGGACCAGAAGACGTCTGGAAACCACAAGTGAACACAAATGACGGACCCTTAAATATCATATGTTGCCAGCAGATAAAATTGCTAGAGGGAAATAAATCGATTTCATATCAATCCGACACTGACAAAGACGAAAACGAAGGGAATTTTATCCATAATTTTTACACGTTTTAGTTAGTTTTGTAAACACACAATACAGTTTCAGTTAGTTATCGTTTTTTTCTTTCAGTTATAGCTTTCATTTATTTCAGTTAACGAAAATGTTTTTACAAAATTGTAAAACATTTTTACAATGATAAAAGTGTGTGTAAAAGGTCATAAAACTATATTGAAAACAGGAATATATGATTGAGATTTCAAATTATAGCAGTGGTAAGTTATGTTATTATTCATGCTTAGAGAACTTTCCGAGGGACTGAATCTAGTTTGTATAAAAAGTTGCGTAATTTTCTTGAAAATCCTTTTTTGGCAAAAATTTTAATGGATTTAGAAACTAAAGATGTTATACTATTGAACTACAAAAAGTTTGAAATAATTATCTCAATTCTAATTTTTTGATTCAAAGTCAACAGGCGCATGACTTGACCCAATTCTAGTTTTCGTCATTTCGTTAGTTTTCGTTAACGATAATAACCTTGACCTGAGATGATGAAGATGGGTAAGGCTTAAATAAAAACAAACAAAAAAATGACACTGGTTTACAAGTAAAATGTCTCCAAAATAAAAGTAGTGAAACTTTACCAAGTTTGAGTCACTAAAAAAAAAAAAAATTAAGTCAAAATTGCTGCTTGGCTGTAGTTTATAAGATACAGTCTCAGGTCAAAATGTGAAATTGTGAGAATTCATGAGAGAATGGGTTTTACTCAAAGGTTTGTTTGTCTCAGAGTTTCAGATCTACTTCAAATTAAACACAACATATTACACAATAGGACAGGGCTGTCAAACTCATTTTGGTTCAGTTCCATATTTAGCCCAGTTTGATCTCAAGTGGGCCAGACCAGTAAAATAATGACTTAATAACCTATAAATAATGACAAATCCAAGTTTTTCTTTTTATTTTAGTACAAAAAAACCTGAATTAAATTCTGAAAATATTTACATTTTACAAAAAAGATGTGAATAACCTGAAAAAACAGAAATTTCATTTGAAAAATTGGTGCAATTTTAACAATATTATGCCTCAACTTATTATTTATACATGTGCATTACACACAGTGTTACATAAACATTTGGTAACAGGCAGAATATTGTTAAAATTTTGGAGTTTGGAACTAAAATTTGTACAATTTCTACAATATTCCATCTCTTATTATTAACACAACTCCAGATCACAGTGCACCAAACATTTAGTAACAGGCAGAATATTGTTCAAATTGCACATTTCGGGTTGTTCATCTTTGTTTTTATTTATGCATTCATTTGCATTTTATTGTGAATGAATAGTTTTGTAAATGTTGATATTTTCACAGTGTAATGTTTTTTTTTTTTTTCACTTCAATTTTTTCCACATAATTTTTTCACAAAGAAAATTTATCGTTGTCATTATTTATGGGTTATTGTGTTGTTATTTTGACTGTAGATCACATTGGTCTGTATGTGGAACCTGAAATAAAGTGATTTTGACAACCTGGACTGTTCAGGTTAATTTTTGCACTTTCATCCTGCAGGGCCGGAATGGAACCTTTGGCGGGCCAGATTTGGCCCCCGGGCCGCATGTTTGACACCTGTACAATAGGACAATACATTCACTTTAGAAGTTATTGTCTTTGATGGGTGCAACTCATGAATGTAATAACTAATCCCATATTTTTCTGATTATGTTTTATGTTTTTAATGATGTTAATAATGGTTATTTTTAGATTTGCATTGTTAATAATGTGAATAGTGATTGTCATGCATATCATGTATTTTTGTGTTGTCCTTCTATGTGGGCCCTACCAAGATTAGCTTGTCACTTTGGTGGCAGCTAATGGGGATCCTTCTAAACATTAAATATTTAGCGGTTCTTTCTAGTGGAACATTTATAAATCTATTGTATAAATATGCATATACTTAAATGTCTAATAACACTATCATATACATTGAAAACATGAGCCAACCAACACTTTTGTCATTTGTTTTCCAGTTCACCAGTGTTATTGGTCTCAGAACTTTCAAGGTTATTTTCTCCTTCTTATAAGAAGTGTCCTGCAGCTGAAATAACAAGGCAAGGCAGATTTATTTGTATAGCACAATTCATACACATGGCAATTCACAGTATTTTACAAAAATGGAAAAGAGACAGATTAAAAACACACAATTAAAATTAAAACATAATCAATAAAACATAAATAATAATCAGTTAAAACCAAGTAAAAGAGAAGAGTGCAGATAGAACCCTTTCAGTTGTTCTATGCACAGTTGACAAGAGTAGAAGTATAAGTTTGCGAGTAGAAGTATAACAAGAGTATAACACACCAAAAATGGCTTGAGGTTGTTGCTTGTCATTAACCAGTTGACTTACACACAAAACGTTTTAACTGTACAGTTAATTTGAGTGAATGCCTAATGCATTCAGGTAAAATGGGACCAAAAATTCAGCTTGAATTATATGTTTTTCTAAAGTGAAGAGGGCTGGACCGCATAAAAGCAAATGTTCTCATAACAAAAGTATTAGTTAATATCAATAACTATCATCAATAATGGTCAAGACAGAAGGTATTGGTGGTTTTCAATTTTTAGTGAGAGACACAAGTAAAAAGAATGTATATGAAAAAACAGTCTAAAAAAAAAAGAAAGAAAAAATAAAGAGAACAAGACGAAGCCACTGTAAAAACACAAGAAAGTTGAAAAGACACAAGCCAAAAATACTATATAAAAAAAAAAAAAACAAGACAAAAGCTCATATACGACTTGATAAAATGTACTAAAAGATGCAACTTGAAAAAAGACATGAGGCACAAGGTGAAAATGCTTCAAAAGGTAAAACACAATGAAAATACTGTCAAAGCAATAACCAGAAAAACAAAAATACAACAAAACTAAAGAGATGTAAAAAGACATGACATAACAGAAACATACTTCCTTTGATTTTGTGATTTAGTTTCTTTTTTCTTTCAGCTGAGAATGTGAAAAATGAACCCTACAGACAAAACAAAGATGATAGCACAATAATAATATTTCCCACAACGTAATTTTATGCTGCAATAAATCATTTCCACAGTGCTCGGCCCTACTTCGCCGAGCACATTGTCTTCAAAGATATTAATTTTTTTTCTTGGCTTTCCATCCAAAAGTGTTCCAAATACCCTGACTTCATCATAGCAGGTTTACAGAGAGCCAGACTATGTCAAATGTAAGTGTAAGTGGGCACAATAAGAATTCATTTGTTTCCTGTGTTGATTAAAATCTCCAAATGTGGAAAAGAAAGTGATAAGAGGTTCCTGTGTTGGCTTAAATGACTCAATTCCCAGGCTTGTCAGAGAGGAGGAGGAAAGAATGAGCGATATCTGAAGACTGTCTGGCCTCAGGCGGGGAAGACGACACCCTGAGAGACATGCCTGTCTGCAGTCCCATGGCAAAACACCCAGAGAAAATGTAAAGCGTGTGTGGAAATCCACTGACAGGGTAGTAGAACCCACCTGCCCCAGCCCATGGTGTGGAAACCTCTGTTTGGGTGTTTTCACCAACCTTTAGTCATTCATTTCTTCATTTCAGACAGTGACCTTTAACCTCTGTATGACATGTCCACATGCACATGAACTATGTTTTTTTTTCCCTTTTTTATTGCGGAGCTTAAGGAGTGATATTTTGCGGTTTTTAAATACAATTATGCATTTTAACACATTTCCCTGTGGTCTACATAAACCACTGGTTCCCAACCTTTTTTTGACCCCATTTTAACCCTTTCATGCGTAGTGGTCACTCCAGTGGACAGCTGTTCTCCAGTTGTTCTCTTGTATATTCATGGGTTTTGTTGTTTTAGTTCCATATCAGCCAACAAGGTGGACCGCTGTTCTTGATAAACCTGATCTGCAGTAACATGTTTGAATGTAAATCAATTGCTAGTCATTATTGGACTGTAAGTAAAAGTTTTGTTGCACAAAATTTCTTTTTTTTTTGCAAATTATCTCCATGAACTGAGTAATAACTAGTATTAGAGTATGTTAAAATGTAAGAAAATATCAGATTACCATTAGAATTGTTTTTATTTCATAGTTTTCACATAGTATATCACTTTCTGGTGATGGGTTTTAATATATGTTTCTTTGCTTCAAAAATTAATCAGATGGTGTCCATCTGAGTGGACATTTTTGTAACTCCATGAAAAATAGGCTCATTAAAAAATTTCAACTGCATTGTTTTTTTCATGCTTAAAGAGGAATAAAACCAAAAATATTGACTATGGTTCTCATAATTCATGCATGAAAGGGTTAACATCACTCATTTCTGGCGACCCCAGACATTCAAAACAGAGACATTTTTTTGGGCTAAAATTTATTTGTTTTTGATCATGTAATAGTTTGCTATACTATGTTCCAAATAAATGTTAATTTTAGACAACATTTAGACTATATAATGTAAATTTTTATTAATAAGTTTTAATTTTTTAAAAATAAATTATTAGAAATTTCAGGCAACCCCAGAAATTCAAAATGGAGACATTTTATTTGCTAAAATAATTAGTTTTTGATCGTGTAATAGTTTGCTATAATATGTTGCAAATAAACGTTAATTTTAGGCAACATTTAGGGTATATAACAGTGAGTTTCAACCTTGGGGTCGGGACCCCACGTGGAGTCGCCTGGAATTCAAATGGGGTCGCCTGAAATTTCTAGTAATTGATAAAAAATTTAAACTTACCACTAAAAATGTACATTATATAGCCTAAATGTTGCCTAAAATTAACGATTATTTGCAACATATTATAGCAAGCTATTACATGTTCAAAAACAAATGAATTTTAGCAAATAAATTGCCTCCATTTTGAATGTCTGGGGTCGCCTGAAATTTCTAATAATTTATAAAAAAAAATAATAATAATTAAATAAAACTTACTGATAAAAATTTACAGTATATAGCCTAAATGTTGCCTAAAATTAATGTTTATTAGCAACATATTATAGCAAACTATTACACATTCAAAAACAAATTAATTTTAGCAGATAAAATGCCTCCATTGTGAATGTCTGGGGTCACCTGAAATTTCTAATAATTTATCCAAAAAAAAAATTTAAATAAAACTTACTACTAAAAATTTACATTATATAGTCTAAATGTTGTCTAAAATTAAGGTTTACACGATGTTTTACAACATTTTGAGCACAATTTCAACAATACTGTGATAATAATGATAACCGTGATATGAAATTTTCATTTCATTACATCCCTAGAGGCGACCTGAGTTGTTTACTTCCTGGTTGTCCATGAACTTAACACAAATCACTCATTATCATTTAGCTGTCCTGCTGGTTTGCCTGCTCAAAACTAAGAGTTTTAAAAAGACTATATTTAACTTTGGTGCGTGAGGCAACGAAGGAAACAGTTTCTATGGAGTTTGAAAGATTTTTTATTATATCATCATTCAAAGAAATCCCACACAGCTTCTCTGTATTGATCAAAAACGAGATACTGGGGTCCGGCCCACCACCTAGTACGTCAGCCCTGCGATGAACTGGTGACATGTCCAGGGTGTACCCCGCCTTTACCCATAAGTAGCTGGGATAGACTTCAGCGACCCCCAGGACCCTAGTGAGGATAAAGCAGGTTCAGAAAATGAATGAAGCAATTATTACCTCCGCCAAGGAGGTTATGTTTTCGCCAGGGTTTGTTTGTCTGTTTGTTTGTTTGTTTGTTTGTTTGTCTGTCCGTTAGTGTGCAACATAACTCAAAAAGTTATGGACGGATTTGGATGAAATTTTCAGGGTTTGTTGGAAATGGGATAAGGAAGAAATGATTAAATTTTGGTGGTGATCGGGGGTGGGGGGGCCCACGGGGGGGGGGGGGGGGGGCACTGATCAGCCTTGGCGGAGGTCTGCGCTCTCCGAGTGCTTCTAGTTATTTAGTGGATTCAGTGCATTCTGACAGTATTTTACTGGTCTGATCCACTTGAGATGAAATTGTTCTGTATGTGGAACCTGAACTAAAATGATTTTAACCTTGATTACCTCCGCCAAGGAGGTTATGTTTTTGCCAGGGTTTGTTTGTTTGTTTGTTTGTCTGTCCGTTAGTGTGCAACATAACTCAAAAAGTTATGGACAGATTTGGATGAAATTTTCAGGGTTTGTTGGAAATGGGATAAGGAAGAAATGATTAAATTTTGGTGGTGATCGGGGGTGGGGGGGCCCACGGGGGGGGCCACTGATCAGCCTTGGCGGAGGTCTGCGCTCTCCGAGTGCTTCTAGTTGTTAATGTTTTTGGTATAATTTTTGCTTTTCATAAATTCATCTCACTGACCCTTTGATGGGCTGGTTTTAGCTTGCAGGCCATATGTTTGACACCCCTGCACTAAAGGGACAGAAAGGCATCCCACTGTTCCATGTTCAGTGTTTTTCCATCCTCATGTGTACTTGTGCTTCTGGTGACTCACCTGGTCGAGGCCTTATTGAAGTGGTCCAGGTTCAACACCAGCCTGAGGTCATCCACTCCATGTCATTCCCCTTCTCACTCTTCCCCTCATTTCCTGTCTGTCCTCACTGGGTCTATCAGATGACGGAAAAAAGCCCCGAAAACATCTTCAAGAAAAGCAAAGAATGTGTGGACTCATGTCACATCTGGTCGAGACCCAATTAGATCGAACAAGACAATGACATAGAGCACAGGTGTCAAACATGCGGCCCGGGGGCCAAATCTGGCCCGCCAAAGGGTCCAGTCCAGCCCCTAGGATGAATTTGTGAAATGCAAAAATTACTCTAAGATATTAACCCTTTCATGCATGAACCTTAATGGGTCCAAACACAATAATGTCCCGTCAGAGAGCGAACTTTAATTGATCACCATTCCAACATTTATTTCAATATAAAGTAGCTCCTTATGGTCCAACTACAGCAAAAATGAATTTAAAAGTAAAAATGTGGGTCAGATTGTCTCTAAAATGTCCCGCCAGAGAGATTTTGAATACCGTGTTTTGACCCTTATCAAGATATTTTTCCTGAGTGTTTTTATTCCTCTTTAGGCATGAAAAAAACAATGCGATTGAAATTTTTTTATGAATCTATTTTTCATGGAGTTGCAAAAATATCCACTCAGCTGGACACCATGCATTTAATTTTTGAAGCAAAAAGAAACATGTATTTACTGATATACTGTGTGAAAACTATGAAAAAATTAATTTTGAATGCTGCTAATCTGGTGTTTTGTCACATTTTAACATACTCTAATATTAGTTATTACTCACTTTATGGAGATAATGTGCAAAAAAAACCTTTTTGTTTAAGAAAAATGGTTAATTACAGTCTATTAACACTCAAACATGTTACTGCTATTAAGAACAGCAAAGTTACAGTAATGGTATGAATGTCAGTGTATGAGATGATGCACTAGTGTCCACTGTGTTGGCTGATATGGAACTGAAACAATAAAATCCATGAATATACGAGAGAACAGCTGGAGAAGAACTGTCCACTGCAGTGACCACTATGCATGAAAGGGTTAACAATCAAGGATGTTAATATAATTTTAGGTTAATTCAATCTAAATTGGGTCAGACCAGTAAAATACTATCATAATAATATAGAAATACTCACCAAGGTTATTATCGTTAACGAAAACTAACGAAATGACAAAAACGAGAACTGTAAAAACATTTTCGTTAACTGAAATCAACAAAAACTATAATTAAAAGAAAAAAATGATAACTAACTGAAACTGTATTATGTGTTCACAAAACTAACTAAAATGGATAAAAATTATGGATAAAATTCCCTTCGTTTTCGTCTTTGTCAATGTCAGATTGATATAAAATCAATTTATTTCCCTCAAGCAATTTTCTCTGCTGGCACCATATGATATTTAAGAGTCCTTCACTTGTGGTTTCCAGTCGTCTTCTGGTCCCCACTCTACCTGGAAACATGGAGACTAAAGTTGGGAGAAAGCGTCAGAGTCCTGTCTGGGATTTATTTGAATACAACGACAGAGAAGAAGAGAAAAGATATAAAAAAAACTAAAACTAAACTAAAACTAAGCATTTAGAAAATAACAAAACTAATAAAAACTAGCAAACCTGCTCTAAAAATGAATTAAAACTAACTGAATTAGAGAAAAAAAAGTCAAAACTAAATAAAACTAAACTATAATGAACTAGAAGCACTCGGAGAGCGCAGACCTCCGCCAAGGCTGATCAGTGCCCCCCCCCCCCCCCCCCCCCCCCGATCACCACCAAAATGTAATCATTTCTTCCTCATCCCATTTCCAACAAACCCTGAAAATTTCATCCAAATCTGTCCATAACTTTTTGAGTTATGTTGCACACTAACAATCAATGGCCCCCCCCGTGGGCCCCCCCAACCCCGATCACCACCAAAATGTAATCATTTCTTCCTTATCCCATTTCCAACAAACCCTGAAAATTTCATCCAAATCTGTCCATAACTTTTTGAGTTATGTTGCACACTAACGGACAGACAAACAGACAGACAGACAGACAAACAAACAAACCCTGGCAAAAACATAACCTCCTTGGCGGAGGTAAAAATGCAAAACTATTATAACCTTGATACTCACAACTCCAAATTTTTTCTCTTTGTAAATGTAAATATTTTCATGTATTTACACTAAAACAAAGTATAATTTCACAAAAAAATGTGAATAACCTGAAATGTCTTAAGAGAAGTAAGTACAATTTTAACAATATTCTGTCTGATACTAAATGTTTTGTATGTTTGTAGATCCACTGTGATCTGAAAGTTATAATGTACATGTGGAAATGATAAACTGAGGCAGAATATTGTTAAAATTACACTTATTGTTTCAGTTTGTTCATGTTATTCACATTGTTTAAAAGGATAGTCTGCAGATGTAAACATTTTCATTGTTTAATTTTACTTTTTTTACTCTAAAATACAGAGAAAAGTTCAGAGTTGACATTATTTCTATATTATTATGTTATTATTTTACTGGTTTGGCCCACTGCAGATCAAATTTAGCTGAATGTGGAACTGAACTAAAATGAGTTTGACAGCCCTGACATAGAGGGAATATTTTATGTAGATTTACATGAAGAGAGTGACCAGTCATGTCCAGTCTTCATGCTCAGTTATATTATGACCTAGAATCTTCTGTCATCCTTTAAAAATCTACATGAGGAATGTCAAAGTCATTTCAGTTCTGGGCCCACATTCAGCCCAACATGATCTGAAGTGGGCCAAACCAGTAAAATGATAGCAGTGAAAAAAGCACAGTTACATTATGAAAATGTTTACATCTACAAAGCTTCCTTAAAAATGTGAATAACATGAGCAACATGAAATGTCTTTTTAAAAAAAAATAACTGCAATTTTCATATGTTTATAATTTACACATGTGCTTTACAACTTACAGATCACAGGGGATCTACAAATACACAAAACATTTTGTAACGTAATGTAGTGTGTCAGGTTCAAGCACTAGTGTTAATTTCCACCTGTAGTCCCTGGGCAGGCTGATGTGATCATTAAAAAAACAGATATTAAGTAAAACTAAAACAGTAAAAAAATACTAAAAAAAAAAAAGCATCTGTATATCATTAAAAAAAAACAGATTAATTAAAACAAAAACATTAAAGAACAGTAAAAAATGCATATTTATAACTCCATCTATATAAAATATTCATTCCCATCCATTCCCTCTTCTGTCCCACTGCCGTCTGTCACACACTCTAAACATGTTTACATCACATTCCATTATGTCTACAGGTTTGGTTTGACAGTAGATGTTTTTCACCATGTGTGAATGTGTGATAGTTTGTAATTGTTCATAGTTCTGTTGGTCATGTGTTCCACTGTCACATGGCCACACATGAGAATGCTGAATTTGCACATGCTGTTTTGTGTCTTGGAATCCTGCACTCACCGCATGTTGTTGATCGAGTAATTCGAGATGTTTTTCCAGAACTCAAAGAAATAAACCTTTTATAAAAGGGAGGAGCAGCAGAATTATGGATGACCTTAAACAACAGACACACATTTGTATACATGATTACATTTTCAAAGCTTAAGATCTTGGTCATATTGGTCTGTAGGGATGGGAATCGTTAAGAATTTAATAATTCCGATTCCATTATCGATATTGCTTATTGATCTGATTCCTTATCGATTCTCATTGGGTGAGGGATTAAAAGAGTACAAACGGGTGTGTTTGCATGAACTGTCTTTTATATTTCCATCTGCACAGAAAATATAACATATACAGTATGTACAAATAATAATAACAGATGACTCTGGGCCCGGTTGGGGGGGGGGGGGGTGCAGTGAAAGTGAAACTACAGACTTTTTACTAATTCCTCTATTGCTGCATTTCTACTATGTGGAACCAGTTCGACTCGGCTCGGCTTGTCTCCCGTTGTTGTGCACCTCATTTCCTTTCGCTTCTTACCTTCGGAAACTTGTATTTGAGGAGTTACGACATTTGTTGCCCACACCGCAACCGAAACCGGAACCGACGTTCACTCTGCCGCTACATTCACAAGCGTCGCTAAGTAGCAAATCAAATAGGTGACATTCCTGTAAATGACTCACATGCTGTGGACAAATGTTTGAGCAGACTGGAGGGATTCTACCCTTTAGAAGACATGGAAGCTTTGCCAGTGTTCCAGTGGACCTGGTGTGGTCTGTTTGGACCTGGTGTGGTCTGTTTGGACCTGGTGTGGTCTGTTTGGACCTGGTGTGGTCTGTTTGGACCTGGTGTGGTCTTTTTAGACCGTTTCTGCCTCAACACCATGTTGGCTACGTTCAGACCAAAACAATGCAGCGTTCGTGTGACGTCATCGTGCATGCACAACGAAGGTGGAATCGATAAACAGAATCGTTAAGCAGGCAGGCAAACGATTCCAAGGAATTGAGCTACTGGGAGCCGGTTCTCAAAAAGAGCCGGTTCTCGATTCCCATCCCTGTTGGTCTGTATGTGGAACCTGAACTGAATCATCAATTGTTAATATCTTCAGTGTAATTTTTGCATTTCACAAATTCATCCCACATGCCGGATTGGAGCCTTTGGCGGGCTGGTTTTGGTCCGCCGGCCGTATGTTTGACACCTGTGCTCTATATCATACCAGTGATTAATATCATACCATAAAGCATTTCTGTCACTGTGTAAAGAACACATAATCCTGTGAAGAACACATTCAAAAACATTTCCCAACCTCTAAATCTGTGATCAGTTACACGAACAACTGGAAGAAGGAAAGCAGGAGGAAGGCTGTTTCTCAGTAAATTAAAGCTGTTTGACTCAGTGGACAGCTTTAAAAACAGCCAGGAGGTGAAACAGCAGCATGTTTAAAGGACAGATAGGACTCCATCCCCTCCCCTCCCCTTTCCCTCCCCCGAGGCTTCTCCTCCCAACGTTCCTCTCAGTAAAGTCACGGAATCTCCCTAATTCCTGCCTGAGCGCTACAGCTGCTCATTGTCTCATTTATAAAACAAAGAATAGTGCCGAAAAAGTGCTACAGCAGCACAATGCGCAGAGACAGTGATTTGGTTTATGTGCCAAAGAAAGGGTGTTTCCCTGACAGGAAACTGCTGTGAATGCAGGAGCATAGAAGCAGCATGATGTAATACATACAGGTTATCATTGAACTGACATTGTTGTGGTTTGTTTTGTCCATTGTTCACAGTCATTCGACCCACACAACACATAATTATGAGAACTCACATTCTATGCGCTGAGTTTAATACTGAGTGAAAAGCCAGGATGTGTTCACTGTGCAGGTATGACTCATAGGGTCTCAACTATGAAGACTTTGAATGAAGACGTTGTCATGTTCCTGCTGATCATCTGTCCACTAGAGGGGAGTGTTGCATCATTTACTGCGGGGGTGTCAAACTCATTTTAGTTCAGTTCCACATTCAGCTAAATTTGATCTGAAATGGGCCGAACCAGTAAAATAATAACATAACAATATATAAATAATGCAACTCCAAAATTTTCTCTCTGTTTTATTGTGAAAAAGTAAAATTACACTATGAAAATGTTTGCATCTACAAACTATCCTTTCAAACGATGTGAATAAACATGAACAAACTGAAAAAATTAGTGTAATTTTAACAATATTCTGCTTCAGTTTATTATTTCCACATGTTCATTATAACTTACAGATCACAGTGGATCTACAAACACACAAAACATTTAATAACAGACAGAAGATTTTTAAAATTGTACTTACTTCTCTTAAAACATTTCAGATTCACATTTTTTTGTAAAATTATACTTTGTTTTAGTGTAAATAAATGAAAATATTTTTGATTTACAAAGAGAGAAATTTGGAGTTATGAGTATTTATAGATTATTTTAATAGTATTTTACTGGTCTGACCCACTTGAGATTGAATTGGTCTGAATGTGGAACCTGAACTAAAATAATAGTTAATATCTTAGAGTAAATTTTGTATTTGACAAATTCATCTCAAGGGCCGGACTGGACCCTTTAGCAGGCCGCATTTGGCCCCCGGGCCGCATGTTTGACACCTGTGACTTACTGCTACTATTTATTTATTCATTCATTCATTCATTATTCATTCATTTATTTTTTTTATTTATTATTTTTGCGGATGGTACAAATATGTACTGTTCTGGGAAAAATCTAAAGGAACTTTTGTCAACGGTTGAAAGGGATTTAGAAATTCTTAAAATTTGGTCTGATGTCAATAGATTGTCACTTAACATTAAAAAAACCTAAATTTATGGTTTTTGGGAATCAAAAAGAAATTGATGGGGATATTACATTAAAAATATGCGATGCTGAAATTGACAGAGCGTTTGATACAAAATTTTTAGGGGTTGTTATTGATCATAAATTAACATGGAAACTACATATTAGATATATAAAAGGAAAGATCGCAAAATCAATGGCAATCTTGTATAAGTCCAGAAATATACTCAACCACAAGGCACTACATATAATTTACTGTTCACTTATACTTCCTTATGTCATATTGTGTGTTAGTGTGGGGCTCGACATATAAAACAACTGTAAATACTAGAGTCCTCCTACAAAAACGAGCAATACGTATTATTAACAAGGCCGGTTACTATGAACATACTAATGAATTGTTTATGAAATCCCATATTATGAAATTTAATGATTTGGTGTACTATAAAATAATGCAAATAATGTATAAAGCCAAATTAAACTTACTCCCTGTCTGTGTACAAAGATTCTTCTCAACACAAATCTAAATAGGATTTGCGAGATGTTTGTAAATTTGTTGTACAAAAAGCTAAAAAAAAAGAGACAAAAAGAAGATGTACCATTAATCTGTTGTTGGAGTTAAATTATGGAATGAGGCCAGCATGGATTTAAGAATGTGGAGCTCATTTTTGATATTTAAAAAAAATGGTATGCAAGGCAATTTTTGAAGGATACAATTGTTAAGCTCTAACAAGTAATAAGTAAATTATTTGTTTTTGAGTCTACATTAAATTACCATTAATTTGGTGGTTAAGTTTTCTATTTCTCTGGTTCATTTTCACCTTTTTATGTTTCGCTTGTTTGTTGGCTTGGATACATTGTTTTTTTCTTTTTTTCTTTTTCCTATATTGGATGCTGGGTAGCTGAATTTGTTCTGTAGAACAGACATTAATATCAGCATTCTGCTTCTACCTGGGCCTTATCAGTCATTAACCTGTTTGTAATGTTTGAAGTGCTGTTGTTGACACTGGTTATTATGTGATGACTGAATAAAGAATTTCATCATCATTTATTTATTTAACCCTTTCATGCACGAATTATGAGAACCTCAGTCAAGATTTTTTTCTTTAGTGTTTTTATTCCTCTATAGGCATGAAAAAACAACAACAAAAAAAAGAACAATGCGATTGAATTTTTTTAATGAACCTATTTTTCATGGAATTACAAAAATGTCCACTCAGCTGGACATCATGCATTTAATTTTAGAAGCAAAGAAACATGTATTTACTGATATACTATGAGGTAAAAACATTTTTAATGCTGCTAATTTGATGTTTTCTCACATTTTAACAATACCTGGATATAGGTAATATGGAAAAAAAACAAAACAAAACTGTTAATTACAGTTTAATAACAATTAGCTTTTTTTTTTTTTTTTTTACAGTCAAACATGTTAGTGCAGACCAGATATATCTAGAACAGCAAATTTACAGTAATGGTATGAATTACAGTGTATGGGATGATACATAAGCGTCCACTGTGTTGGCTAATATGGAACTAAAATAACAAAATCCATAAATACATAAGAGAACCCCTTTAAACAGCTGTCCACTGTAGTGACCACTATGCATGAAAGGGTTAATATATCTAGAAATGAACTCCCTCTGTGGAAGACCCAGGTGGAAACAGGAGCGTGTCTGGTCTTGAACACCAGTCGAACAGTTGTGTCCGCTCCAGGGCTTTGAACATTCTCAGCTAATTAAAACCTAGGACTCATATGTCAACCAGACCATCTATTCAGCAGCTGCATCATGAACACAAACATTCATGTTCCACAATGTTTGGAGATATATTTAACCCTTTATCAGGCAAGTGATCATTTTTGGTAATTACCTCCGCCAAGGAGGTTATGTTTTTGCCAGGGTTTGTTTGTCTGTCTGTTTGTTTGTCTGTCCGTTAGTGTGCAACATAACTCAAAAAGTTATGGACAGATTTGGATGAAATTTTCAGGGTTTGTTGGAAATGGGATAAGGAAGAAATGATTAACTTTTGGGGGTGATCCGGAAGAAATCCTGGATTCTGGATCACTTTGAAATTTTCGTTAACATTGTGGTAAATGGGGCCAAAATTTTCGTTTCTCAATATCTCGCTTAATTATTGACCAAAACTCATGAAATTTAACTCAGGAATCGACAATGGGGTCCTCTATCACATTTCAAAGGCTGATCCGGATCTGATCCAGAAGGCGGATTGTCACGAAGGGGAAATGAGAGGACTCAAGTGCACGGTACTGAAGAGAAAAAATTAAAACTTTATTTAACAAAAAATGAAAACCAGACAACGAAAACACCTAACACAAAAAACTAAGGCAGAGTCCATAAAAGAAAAACTACATACAAAACCTGAATCAGAGTCCGATGATGAATATGGATAAATGTCCGGGCTATGGAAAAGAGTGAGGAGAAATGGACCAGCTCTGCATGGCTGCAAACCAAAGCCTTAAATAGGCTAAAGATAATTGGCTGCAGCCACGCAGTGCCAGCAGGTGAGTCCATAGATGATAATTAGAAAAACAGAAAAACTGAGGGTCACACAGGCATGACCAAGAGGGAGGGGCTGAGAGTCACACAGGCACAGATCCTGACACGGATTTTATCTTAATTTATATAAAAAATGGGGGTGCCCTTACTTTTTGGCTTACTGTGCCTTTAATATTAAAGGTAGAAATTTCTGACAAGCACCATCATGTAGCTCAGTCAGTTCCGCATCGGGAGTATGCCACCGGATTTCATGTAGCTTTAATACTTAAGGAGCTAGATCCAGAAGAAAACCGCCATTATGAGAAATGGGATTTTCGTGAATAACTACTGAACTAATAAGGATATAATTATGAATCCAGTTGCTAATGGTATGTTTTCATAGTCAAGGAATCTTAAAATATAGGTCAAATAAATATGGGACTAATATTTATGGTGGAAATCACAATATGGGGGAATTGTGCAAATCTCATGCAATTTGACTCAGGGATTTACGATGGGGTGTTCTATCAAATGGCAAAGACTGATCCGGACCTTTCAAAAAGTTATGGACAGATTTGGATGAAAATTTCAGGAAAAATTGATACTGGCACAAGGAACAAATGATTAAATTTTGGTGGTGATCGGGGGGGGGGGGGGGGGGGGGGGGAACACTGATCTGCCTTGGCGGAGGTCTGCGCTCTCAGAGTGTTTTTCTAGGTTCTGCATACATTACAAATCAGTGACAGCAACATTTCCAGTGAGGACAGTGAGTCAACAATCTCAGGTCCAGTGTGGTCTCTGTCCAGGGTCTGTAAGGTCCACCTGTGCATGAACAGTGAGTGGACCTGCTTTGTTCGCTACCATGAAGTAATGGTACACAGTAAATTTGCTAGTGTAAAAAATGCAGTGTCAAAGTATTTTAATTATTTCGGAGTTATTCCAACAATGGACAGAGTAAAATTTAACAAGATAATTTCCGGTGTTGGTGAAAATAATTGGAGTTAACAGAGGTTTTACACTGTCAGTGTCATATATTCAGTGTTAAAGTAAAATGACTCTCTCAAAGTTAATTCAACACCGATTAGAGCAAGATACCTTTCAGTATTAAAAAATAATGACTCTGAAAAGCCCCGCCCACCAACTTCCGTGCTCAAACTGAGTGAGAAGTCGGACTCTGGCATCGCCGTCTTCCTCGCATCGAAAAACTGCGTTTGTAAGTTTGTGTAAATAAACTATTGCTTTTGTTATTTCTTCCACGCAGAATTTGTGTGCAAGAATAAAGCTACGTTGTCGTTGTCAGTGTTGGGTACGTGTTTTCAAATACCGAATTTCAAATGGATAAGGTGATGTCGGGTCGGCGGCTTTCATTTTACATGTCATTTTATGTTTATTTTTAATTGTAATATTTCATTTGTACTTGGAATAAATTGGGAACAGAAATAATTGTGTCTTTTTTTCACCCCTGCAGACACTGGGACTATAGTACATCATATGTAACACTGGTAGGAAGTAAGTTAAAAATCAACACTCTTTGGAGTAATTTATTTATCAACATGTAGTTTTAAGTAGGTTTAACACTGGGAAAGTTATTTCTTAACACTTAACTCTTCAGTGTTGAATGTGAATAACACTATGGGTGTAAAACTTCATTGACACTAATTAGTGTAGTGTAAAATAATTACTCTTACTAGAGTAAAGTTGACTCTGGAACTGTAACTCTATGTTCAGTGTAAATTTTACACTTTGTAGATAGGGACCATATGTTCACTGAGGTAGTGTTAAAATTAACTCTTTAAGTGTTATATAAACACTGGCGATTTTACTGTGTACTAATGTAAGGAATGATGTTCAAAGGGATCATGTGGATGTGGACAGGGGTCTGGACCAGCACTGATGTTGGTCTAATGTCCTAAAAGTGATGTTCTAATGTTCTAAAAAAAAAACATGTTCCTTTCACCTTACATGTGTTTTTCTTGTATTTTTTTTATATTTACTTCTTGTATTTATTTAGCTGTTTAGTTATTTTTTCCACTTATGGGTAAGGAACCAAATATAGTGACTTCATTAACCTTGATTTTCTACATTAAAAAAAAAAAAATTTAGAAAAATTTCACACAAGTAATGAAGTCTTGTTCGGTTCTCCAATAACATACTAAGGTTGAAGTTTAGAATTTCAGAGTATTTCTACCAGTGCAATAAAATGATAAACCACACAGAGGAACATTTGATTCATCTTTCTAAACCTGTCAATTAACAGTTAATAAAGTAGTGGTCTGGATTTTAATTCCAACAGTTCACTGTTTATTTAAGTTGATATAAAGTATAAACATTCTATTTTTAGGTTATTTCACATTCATATGGCTTTCTATAATTATCTTCTTATAAAAAAAGTACAATGTCCACATAAAGTCACACAGTCTGTAGAATAATAAGTTGTCAGTCTCAGTGGAACTTTAACCCTTTCATGCATGAATTATGAGAACCTTAATCAAGATTTTTTTTCCTGAGTGTTTTTATTCTTCTTAACACATGAGAAAAACTATGTGATTTATTTATTTATTTATTTATTTATTTATTTATTTTTAATGAACCTACTTTTTATGGTGTTCCAAAAATGTCCACTCAGCTGGAGACCATGCGTTTAATTTTTGAAGCAAAGAAACAAACATTTACTGACATACTGTGTGAAAACTATGAAATAAAAAAATTTAAAAAAATTTGCTGCTAATCGGATGTTTTCTTACATTTTAACTTACTCTAATACTAGTTATTACTCACTCAGATAATATGCCAAAAAAAAAACCAAACAAACTGTTAATTACAGTCTATTAACAATTATCAGTTGATTTACATTCAAATATATTACTGCAGATCAGGTTTATCAAGAACAGGAAAGTTACAGTAATGGTCTGAATTGCAGTGTATGACATGGTGCATAAGTGTCTGCTGTGTTGGCTGATATGGAACTAAAACAACAAAATCCATGTGAATATAGAAAGGACCAGCTTTGAATAACTGTCCACTGTAGTGACCACTATGCATGAAAGGGCTAACAGCGCAGGAAGTGCTTTTAATTTAGCGTGGTCAATGTTTGGCATTGATTTGAACTTTACTGTTTTGGATGAACAGGAAAGACATTGTTCTGCGTTTGGCTTTTACTCATGGTGCACCTGAACAAAAACAAAACACATGGGGGGGGGGGGGGGGGGGGGGCACGAGGGCCCACTGATCTGCCTTGGCGGAGGTCTCCCACTCCCCCACCCCTGATCACCACCAAATTTTAATCATTTCTTCCTTGTGCCAGTATCAACATTTACTGAAATTTTCATCCAAATCCATCCATAAATTTTTCAGTTATCTTGCACACAGATAGACAGACAGATAGACAGACAGACAGACAGACAGACAGACATACAGACAGATGCCGGCAAAACATAACCTCTTTGGCGGAGGTGAAAATAACTTCAGAGCACCTGGAGGGTTCAAATTCAAACTTTTTCAACTATTAGGGTACAAATACACAAATAAATGAACCAAAAAAAAAATGGGTTTAGCAAAATATGACCCCTTTAACCCTTTCATGCATAGTGGTCACTACAGTGGACAGTTCCTCTACAGCTTTACTCTTGTATATTCATGGGTTTTGTTGTTTTAGTTCCATATCAACCAACACAGTGGACACTTATGCATTATCTCATAAACTGCAATTCATACCATTATTGTAACTTTGCTGTTCTTGGTTGGTTCTTGAGTGGAAATCAATTGTTAATATTTATTTTTTGCATATTATCTCCATGAAGTGAGTAATAACTAGTATTAGAATATGTTAAAATGTGAGAAAACATCAGATTAGCTGCATTAAACATGGTTTCATTTCACTGTTTTCATATCACTTTATGATATTGGGTTTTAAATACAGGTTTCTTTGCTTCAAGAATAAAATTCATGGTGTAGCTGAGTGGACATTTTTGTAACTCCATGAAAAACAGGTTGATTTAAAAAAAAAAAAAAAAAAAAAATTCAATCACATTATTTTTTTTTTTCATGCCTAAAGAGCAATAAAAACACTCAAGAAAAAAAAATTGATTAAGGTTCTCATAATTCATGTATGAAAGGGTTAATTGAACATGACATGACATTCTTGCTAATTAGCAGGATTAGCCTATTAGGTGGCAACTTCACTAAAAGTTCATTATTATGGTTACATTTCTTAAAGTATTTACTTCAATATCTTAAGAAATTCAAAAGTTTTGTGTCTTGTAAATTCTATTCTCATATAACTAGTTTCCAAACACATTTCATTCACCTCTAACTAGCATGACAGGGTATACAGCTGTAGAGGAATCTCAAAAAACAGACATTTAATTGAAGAAACAACTTATCTGGAGCCAACCTGAGCGTGTTTTAAGGTAAATACCATTTGACTTACATGAGAGGTCTATGTGTATAGGGTTTCCATTGTGTCTCTAATGGTCCAGTATGTGTGCTGTTCTTGATTGGTTCTTGAGTGGAAATCAATTGTTAATTGTTATTTTTTGCATATTATCTCCATGAAGTGAGTAATAACTAGTATTAGAATATGTTAAAATGTGAGAAAACATCAGAATAGCTGCATTAAACATGGTTTCATTTCACTGTTTTCATATCACTTTATGATATTGGGTTTTAAATACAGGTTTCTTTGCTTCAAGAATAAAATTCATGGTGTAGCTGAGTGGACCTTTTTGTAACTCCATGAAAAACAGGTTGATTAAAAAAAAAAAAATTCAATCACATTGGGGTTTTTTTCATGCCTAAAGAGGAATAAAAACACTCAGGAAAAAAAAATCTTGATTAAGGTTCTCATAATTCATGCATGAAAAGGTTAAATTTTTCTATCTTGTCGTCCAAAATGCCTCAAGGATGGTTTTTACTTAATTTCTCTATACATTGATTTTTACATTTTTTCTATCTATGACTATGATTTTAAATGTTCTACCTCTAAATTTCTAAAATATTTTTTCCACTCTGACTGTAAATAATAATTTCCTACCACAGCTAATCATCTACTTCACGGCTGTCAAACTCATTTGAGTTCAGTTCCACATTCAGCTAAATTTGATCTGCAGTGGGCCGAACCAGTAAAATAATAACAATAATATATAAATAATGTGAACTCCAAACTTTTCTCTATGTTTTAGAGCAAAAAAAGTCAAATTACATTATGAAAAGGTTTACATCTACAAACTATCCTTTCAAATAATGTGAATAACATGAACAAACTGAAAAAATAAATTTAATTTTAACACTATTATGCTTTAGTTTATCATTTCCATATGTACATTATAACTTACAGATCACAGTGGATCTGCAAATACACAAAATATTTAATAACAGGTGGGATATCATTAAAATTGCACTTCTCTTAAGATGTTTTAGGTTGTTCATATTTGTTCAGGTTATTCAGATTTTTTGCGAAATTATACTTCGTTTTAGTCTAAATACATGAAAACATTTCCATTTACAAAAAGACAAATTTGGAGTTGTGAGCATTTATAGGTTATTATAAGACTGAATTGGTCTGAATGTGGAACCTGAACTAAAATGATTGTTAATATCTTCAGTGTAATTTTTGCATTTCACACATTCATCCCAGGAGCCGGACTGGACCCATTGGTGGGCCGGATTTGGCCCCCGGGACGCATGTTTGACACCTGTGGTCAACTTCCTTCACATCTTACATTAAACTATAAGAAAATATTGATGTTTATAAACTATATGGACAAATATATTGGGACACATCATGGCTACAGCTGTCAGATGTCCTGTTCATGAGGATGTGAGATATAACCATCAGTATTAATTACACTGGTCAACAACAAATTTATTGTTTGAGTTTTTTGAGCTGATTTAGGATAATTTTGGTGTGCTGAATCCAAAAATCACATTCATTTTGCTCAGTCAGGTCAACTTTCTGAACTATGCTACATATTGGCTTTTTAACATTTTTGCTTACATTTATGGGCATTTTCACATCATATGATACAAAATTCTTTCATATTTCTTGCAATAAACGAGTTGTGAAGATTTTACTTTTGCCAATTTATGATTAATGTTTTTTTTTAATATTACAGGTGAATGAAATGGCTTCGACTCGAAGATCTTGCAAAAATAAGCCTGACGTATTCTGCTACATCTGCGGTGAATACACCGTTGTACCTAACAGGAATCAAGTGATCAAATGATTTTTTTTCTCTTAAAACCTATTTTGGGTGAGAACTATATAAAAAAATCAACTGATAAAGTCACAAAAATGTCATCAATTTTGTGAGAAGATCAAATTTTTCAAAATCAAATTAGCAAAAAAACCTGACCTGATTGAGAAAAACAGATGTCATTTTTGGATTTAGCGGTGCAAAATGGTCCTAATTCAGTTGAAAAAACCTAGACAACTTGCAAAAAACATTTTTTTATAACCCAGTATAATCTATATATTTATCACGATATAATACTACAGTATATTATGATATTATGACTTTTGTCATTGTTTTGTATCCCAGACCCCTGTTAGAAAAGAAACACCTGAATTCAACGTGTCCCAATATTTTTGTCTATATAGTGTGACTCGGGCTATGAGAAAAACAAATCTCTTTAGCTCTGTCCTAACACAGACCAGAGGGAGTGCATGTGTAGTATTACTAATATTTGCTTTATTTCAACTCAATTTCAAGGATCTGACAAAATACATCAAATTTCCATTCAAATGTTGATAACTTCATTGATCTTCAAAAAAAAAAAAACAGAAGAAGACAGAAGACATTTCACAGGTTGATGCTGCTCTCACTGTCGACAAACACAAGCAAAGGTCATCCCATCTGACTTTACGTCCACTTGGAGGATTCCGTTTTCTGGTGCTGGCCCGGACAAAGGCTGTATCTGTTTCCACTTTGTGTACTTGTTGACAGTGAGCACGCTCAGATCCTGGTCTGACTATTTTAAATATATGGTAAATATACTTAAGAGGAGGTCTTTTCTACTTCAACAGATGTGGGGATGGAAAGGCAAACACTGAGAGAAGAACAAATCCTTCATGACACAAACATGACCCACACATACAAACAAATATTTTCCTGGCTGTCCTTAAAGATACAAAATGTTCACGTCTTAAATGTTTTCCTTTGACAGGTTCTATCACTGTTTTATTTCATCTCACTACTATGTACATTCATCATTTGGATTCGGCCTGAGTGGTTTGTAATGTAGCAGTGAGTCTTTGGCTTGTAGCTGGAGAAAAAAACAGTGTTAACAGGGACAGGTGATAAACCACCTTTATGACAGCAGCTATCAGGACCAAAGGTCAGTTTATTAACCCTCTGGTATCCCATCCAGTAAGGCCCCGACTAAGCACCAAGTGTGCCTTTTTAGCACACTTGTGGAATAATGTCAAAAAAAAAAATAAAATAAAAAAAATCATAGTTTGTTTTTAATTCTTTTACACTTTTTTGGATTTCATCAACTTGAGCCGTAAATAAAAATACCAAATACTCAATACCTGTCACATTTTTTAACCATTTAAATGTCATGTTTGTAATGTAAACAAACCATTTTTTTGGGATGCAAAAAACACAAAAAAACTAATTTTTTTCAAGATACTACAGAAAAAGTGGATCACATATTATTTGATTTTTGCAGCCTGGCATATGTCAGTGATTAACTCCAACATTGGTTCATTTGCATGATTATTTTTGGCACTAGGTCAAAAGTACAATGACACTGGTCTACAATTTTTTACAAATGATTTGCTTCAGAGATTAAATGTGCTAAATGTTATAGATTTTAATAAGATTAATTGGAAAATAAATGACAAAAGTGCCGGTTTGCTCATGTTTTCAAGGTATATAATAAAGTGTTATTACACATATATATTGGTTTATGTACATTTATATAATAGTTTTATAAATCTTCCACTAAACAGAACCTGTAAAGTGAATGTATTCTAATGTGCAGACAGTGTTTTGAAGTAGATCTTGTAACTCTGAGACAAATATTCCTTTTGAGTCAAACCCATTCTCTCGTTAATTCTTGAATTTCACATTTTGACCCAAGGCTGTATCTTGGAAAGTTCAGCCAACCAGCATTTTTGACTGGATTTTTCTTTATCAGTGACTCTCATGTGGTAAAATTTCATTACTTTTATTCTGGAAGCATTTTCCTTGTAGACCAGTGTAATACTAGCATCTGTCACCAAGTGTGCCAAAAATGCACACCTATAAATCATACTATTAAATATTATATATTGATTTATTTTTCTGCTCTAATTTGATTTTATTTTTGTAAATCAAGATCAGCCCTAATCATACAGATCAAATGGAAGAAATAGAGCGTTTTAGGCACACTTGGCAGACAGATGCTAGTCTGGTAATTTTCTGTTGTTTACAATGTGCAAATTTTAGTTGGTGGCCAGAATTTTAAAGATCATGCAAAAATGAACAACTTTTCAATTCTAACCTTATTTAAATTGTGAAAAACAATATGAATTTTTTTAAAACGAAGTGAAAAGTGTACCTAAAAGGCGCACCCGGATACTGGAGGGTTAATGAAGCAGGGAAGTCATGACAACAGTAAAGCCCACCTGTGTGCGTAGATACCACCGACAGAAAATTCAACCGTAAAAACAAGCCCCAATAAATCAATGAACCTAAACATTCAACACAGAATCTACGCAAATAAGAGTTTAAAAAAAACATTACGCTAAAAGGAATGTGATCTTTGTTACTGATTGTCAGGTGCCAGCAGGAGGAGCGGAGGAAGAGATGGATGTTTACTGCAAATGATTGACAGCAGCACAAAGTACAGAGTATATCCACTGAGGTGCATTAGTGTTTGAGTTTGGACTGGGGTCAAACTAACCATAACTGAGAATGTGTGTGTGTGTGTGTGTGTGTGTCTGTGGGGTGGGGGGGTAAGATAGGAGGGGATGGGAATTCATTTTGTTGCAATCTGCCACTTCACCACTAGATGTCTCCAGTATGTGTATATCCTGTCCTAAATCTGAGTCTTTTTATCAGCTGTAAATCTGCTCTTTTACCTGCAGACAGTGAATGACGACCAGACGTTCATCTGATTATCATGTACACTTCACATAGACATAGGTGGACTTGGTACATGAAGGCCCTGAGCTTAGATATTATCAAAAAAAGCACATACAGCAAGGAAAGAATTCAGAGTTTTTCCTTCCAGTCGACTAATGGACGACCACAGTGTAGAGAGCGGTTTAACCCTTTCATGCATGAATTATGAGAACCTTAGTCAAGATATTTTTCCTGAGTGGTTTCATTCCTCTTTAGGCATGAAAAAAAACCATGTGATTGCGTTTTTTTTGTTTTGTTTTGTTTTTGTTTTTTTAAGGAGTTACAAAAATGTCCACTCAGCTGGACACCATGCATTTAATTTTTCAGGCGAAGAAACATGTATTTAAAACCTTATATCAGAAAGTGATATGGACAATTATGCGATTAAAACATTTTTAATGCTGCGAATTTGATGTTTTCTCACATTTTAACACACCCTAATACTAATTAATATTCACTTCATGGAGATAATATGCAAAAATAAGCCTTTTTGCTTTAAAAAAAAAAAAAAAAAAAAGTGTTCATTACAGTCTATTAACAATTAGTAATTGGTTTCCACTCAAACATGTTACTGCAGATCAGGTTTTTCAAGAACAGCAAAGTTACAGTAATAGGATGAATTGCAGTTTATGGGATGGTGCATAAGTGTCCAGTGTGTTGGCTGATATGGAACTAAAACCACAAAACCCATGAATATACAAGAGAACAGCTGGAAAACTGTCCACTGGAGTGACCACTGTGCATGAAAGGGTTAAAGGTGGTCGTCATCTGTAATTTACTTTATCAGTGAACAGAATTGTTTGAACTTTCTTTGAGCTGCTTTAAAATATTGCAGTCGTGTATGTCCAAAATTAAGACAAAATGCTTTGTTTTTAGTTAAATAACAATTTAAAAAAAATAAAATAAAATCACAGAATATAAACCCTCTATAATCCTAGGGAAAACATTATTGCATTTGGATTCAGTGTAACACACACAGTGCAATTCACAGCCACACACACACACACACACACACACACACACACACCTCCACACTCTTATAAGTTGGTCTGTAGCCAGTTGAAGTAACCCCTGACCGCCCTCCTCCCCACGTCAAAATCAAACGGCCAGAAACTTAGGCTGAAACATCCGTGGAATCCGTCCTCATAGTGGTCACTGGTTACCGTGACGCCCGCGTCCTGTAAGCGCCGCGCGTACATCAGACCGTCGTCCCTCAACACGTCGTGTTCACACGTGAGGATGTAAGCCCGCGGACATTTAGCCAAAACCTCAGGCCCCGCCAGAAGAGGAGCCGCCCGTACGTCCAGCAGCGCCGGCACCTGCTTCACTATTCCATGTGAACCTTTTTCCACCACCAGGGGCTTGTGATCCTTCTTGAACTTTGGTGGAAGGAGGACGGTCCAGTCCAGCCGGGCCCTCAGCTCTGCCGGGATAACCGACTGGTGTAAGGAGCTGTGGTTGTTCACCAACAACTGGGGATGCAAGGAAAAGTCAGCTTTGAGGTACTGCAACCAGAACTGGATCATGAGGGTTCGGGAGAGGATGGGCATGTTCTGGTTCTGCACAAAGGAGGGGGTGTTGAAGTCCAGGGTCTGAAGCACGGGGTAGATCAGGGCCTGAACGCTAAATTTCACACTCATGCTGGTATCTGTGGAAATCTGATAATATACAGAGAGAGAGACAGACACGGGTTCAACTGTCAGTTCACATTTAGATCATCACACACGTTATTACATGTGGGATACAGGACATAACAGGAGGGTCAGAAGAGGCTAAAATTAAAGATTTTTTAATTCGGTCTAGAAGAATAAAGTTAAATATTGTTTCTATACTTAATGAAAAAAGCATGTCATATTCCTTAATGACTGATTTATTGAACCGTTGGATACAGTCAGTGTTTCCTGTGGAATCCATCTGTTGGTGTGGCGGTGTGGAGTGGGGGGGTGCACGCTCGTGCATTTCATCAGTGGGGAGGGGGTGGGGTACTCAGCCACACGCGTGCAGTTTGGCCGGGGTATGCGTGCGTGTTGGATGGTAACCGCGTGTGTGGGTCACTTTCCATCCTACTTCTAATACTATAGGGGTTTGGGGTGGTGCAGTCTGCGCCCCCGCAGAAGTGAAAGTGAAACTCAAGCTCATTTATCTTTTCTTCACCTCCTGAAGACCAACCTCCAGGGAAAACGCTCCGACACCGACCCCGCATTTGTGCATGTATTTATTCGGGGGTGCACCGCTCCCACAAACAGACGGCCGGTCTGTGTTTGGCTCCACCCACAAACAGACGGCCGGTCTGTGTTTGGCTCCACCCACAAACAGACGGTCGGTCTGTGTTTGGCTCCACCCACAAACAGGCGGTCGGTCTGTGTTTGGCTCCACCCACAAACAGGCGGTCGGTCTGTGTTTGGCTCCACCCACAAACAGGCGGTCGGTCTGTGTTTGGCTCCACCCACAAACAGGCGGTCGGTCTGTGTTTGGCTCCACCATGTCCATACATTCTAACTCATCAACACCATGATCCAGTTCAATGACCAGGTATTCCAGCTGCGGCGTTGCATCGCAGACAGCCTTCGGACAGGTGTGGACTACTACAGACATTTGGTGAACCATCCATGGCACCGTGATCTGATCAAATGTGTGCAGAAAAAGGGCTTAGCCCCCCCCACCCCAGGACATTCATGCTGACATGGTGTCTATAGGGGCTGATGCTCCAGTTTTATCAACTGTGCAAAACTGGGAAGAGGAATTCAAGAGGGGTAGGGAGAACGAGGGAGGGGTGAAAAGCAGCATTTACATGACATGTCTGTAGTACTACTGTTCAAAGTCCTACATTATTTATCCAGTGTGGGTTTATCTGGAAGGAAACCATGCAGTTAGTATGAGGAGAGGTTGAATTTAATGTATGCACAGTTTCACTGCTGTGGAAGAACTCCTTCTTAGTCAGGCTATGAACTTTTCACCCCCCCCTCGTACATGCATAATGATTGTTTCGTGATAGAAGAAACACCTTATTCTTCTTTCTGTGCATTTACCTCCTGAGTGACGGCTGCAGCCAGGTTTCCCCCAGCGCTGTCTCCAGACACACCCACACGCTCTGGATCAATGGCGTACTTGGCCAGAACCTCCTGAGACAAGAAATGCTTTGCGGCAGAAAGGCAGTCTATATACGGCTCAGGAAAATGGACCTCTGGATAAAGGCGGTACCTAAACACAGAGCACACAACCCATGTTTACAAAGCTCTGACATGTACAAAAAAAGTAAACTATGTATCTTCTATTTCATGCAGGAAAAAGTGACCCAAATCTGATGTCTTTCTTTTTAATATCAGTGTGTTTCTGTAAAAATCTCATGAAATTTACGTGTTGCTGACTCGACTGGAGTCTCAGTGCTTTATGTCCTCACAGATTTTCACTGGATCATCTCTGGACCTACTGCTGTGGTCCTGCTTCTCTTCTGCCTCCATCATCATTATTCATTTATCCATATAGTTGTGGTAGTGTTTATTATATAGTATATAGTTCTCTATTATTGGCACTAACAGCTGCAGTAGTAGTATATCCATTGTTAGTACTTGTATTTAGAGTAGTAGCTTTAAAGGAGTGCTATTTTGCTTTTTACCTCCGCCAGGACGTACTGTGATCGCTTTGCTTTGTGTGTTTGCATGTTTGTTTGCGTGTTAGTTTGTTAGCAAGATAACTCAAAAAGTTATGGACGAATTTTCATGAAATTTTCAGGAAATGTTGATACTGGCACAAGGAAGAAATGATTAAATTTTGGTGGTGATGGTTTTGTTTTATGTCACTTTTGTCAGGAACGGAAAAAACAATAAATGGAGACTGCCTCCAAAGTCATACGTGTGGGTCTCATCCTTAAAAAACACAACACAGAGTCTGACACCACCGGTTACACTATTATAATTTTCACAAAAAAATCACAAGTGAGGGAAGGATGGAGCATGAGATTGACAGACGGATCGGTGCAGCGTCTGCAGTGATGCGGTTGCTGTATTGGTCGGTTGTGGTAAAGAAGGAGCTGAGCCGAGAGGCGAAGCTCTCGATTTACCGGTCAATCTGCGTTCCTAACCTCACCTATGGTCATGAGCTTTGGGTCATGACTGAAAGGACAAGATCCCAGATACAAGTGGTCAAAATGAGTTTCCTCCGCAGGGTGGCTGGGCGCACCCTTAGGGATAGGGTGAGGAGCTCAGTCACCAGGGAGGAGCTCGGAGTAGAGCCGCTGCTCCTCCACATCCAGAGGAGCCAGCTGAGGTGGCTCGGGCATCTATTTCGGACGCCTCCTGGACGCCTCCCTGGGGAGGTGTTCCGGGCATGTCCCAGACCCAGGACACGTTGGAGAGACTATGTCTGTGGGCTGGCCTGGGAACGCCTCGGGGTCTCCCCAGAAGAGCTGGAGGAGGAGTCTGGGGAGAGGGAAGTCTGGGCGTCCGTGCTTAGACTGTTACCCCCGTGACCCGGCCCCAGATAAGCGGTGGATAATGGATGGATGGATGGACCAAAAAATCACTGGAATCTGATATTGGCCAATTTAAAAAAATCATGTGAAACCTCCTAAAATCTGAAAAAAAGTATCAGCCTTGTTAAAACAGCAGGTATGTTCCCACAACAAGTCACACTTACTCAACTGAAACCACAACGGTGTTGAGCTCGTCGGACAACCTCCTGTTGATTGCATCATACGATCCTTTCTCTGATGAAAGAAGAGGAAGAACATTATCAAATGTTTCCCTTTTATACAATAGTCTTATATTCAACTACATCTCAGAGGAAAATATTGTAGTTTTAACTCCATTTCATTGGTCATAGTGTTCTAATTACAGGTTTTTTTTTACTTTCTGACCAGCGTGTCTCAAAATGTGTTAATTTTTGATGTTTGTGATGAACTGAAGAATGCAGATTGAATTCTCCTAATTTAAGCTTCTTGCCACCTCGAGAAGATGAACAAATTTCTCTGTTCTTGCGGAGTACATATCAGGCTTTTACCTGTAGGGGGGGTTGGTCTGTGTAGATTGTTTTCCCCACATGTTAATGATCCTAAAGCCCGCTACGTACTCCACGAGAACAGAGAAATTTGTCCGTCTTCATGGCAAGATCGAGGACAAAGTTCGTTCTGGCCAAGACATTTCATACTTCATGAAAAACTCTGAACGTCGAACTCCTGAGAGGTCTGACGCTTTTCAGCTTTAATCACACCCACTTTGAATTTCTGACCAATCACACAATAGTTCAAGAGAAAAGTTCTGGTGTGTCAAGAACAAGCTGCAAGAACTCACAAACTAGAGCTGCAAGAAAAAAATGATGTCATTTTGTTCTCGCATCCCTGGAAGTGAGAAGAAATTTTTGCAATTTGCCATAGGCCATGGGTCAGGAACCTTTATGATCTAAAAAGCCATTTTAGGACAGAAATAGAAAAACAAAATTGTCGCAAGCCAAAACATATGCCTATATGTTTTACCTGAAAATGGTGACTGTTTACGAAGCTCATCAGAATTAGTTTGTATGGAATATGTCGAGAATAAACCAAAGTTTTGAGGCATTTACAGAACTACAAAGAAATTACAGACCTACACGACAGAAAACAGTGACATCTGCCATAATTGTGTTGTGCAGCAAAAATGTACTGGTGTGTGAAGGCTCTATTTACAATGGAAAATACAGAAAATACCACCAGTAATATAAAATAATAAAGTAGTCTACTTTTATTACAACTACTGCTTCTATTTTTTTTTTGTTTTGTTTTTTTTTTGGAGTGTAGTTTACATCATTACAACTGTATGACTTTATGGTTCAGACAATAACAATAGCATGTGTAAAAAAAAATTGCTTTAGTGTTATTCATTTCCATATGTTTTTGACAAAGCCACATTCAAAAGGGCCCCAGAGCCACAGGTTGCCTACCCCTGTTGTGGGTTTTACCCCATCAACATACTGAACTGTTGAAGTCTCTTGGATGAGAAATGAAAAGTTTGCAAGAACAAAACCAGTCCAACTCCGAAAACAACTGAGGATGAACAATAACCTGCACAAAGGAGAACTGTAGTGTTTTTGCTGTTGTTTGGTGTCATTATTTATAGGTTATGATGATACTATTTTACTGATCTGACCCAATTAAGATCTAATTGGTCTGTATGTGGAACTGAATTAAAATGATTTTTACACCTTTAATTGTTAATATCTTCAGTGTAATTTTTGCATTTCACTAATTCATCCTAAGGGCCGGACTGGACCCTTTGGTGGGCCGGATTTGGCCCCCGCGCCGAATGTTTGACACCTGTGCTCTACACTAAACACTGACGAGTACCATTTGACTGCACAGTGAACACTAACCTTTCATCCTAATAATCTAAGCCTTTTTATTCACTGCATGTTCTCCTGTGAGCCTCCTTCAATCCAGCTCATACTCACTACCACTGCCAAGAGCCCAGCCCCCTCCATGAAGAAACATCAGGCCTCTCCTCAGATGACCCTCCCCTCCGGCTGGGGGCTCATAGACCCGCACAGGGACACCGGCGAAAGTAATGTCGCTGACCTTCACCCCGGGCATGACCCCCCCATCGGATCTGGAGCCACTCATGGTCTTCATCATGCCCTCAAGGCTCTCTGTGGACCACCTGATGTTCCTGATGAAATGGTCAAAGCCCAGCCAGTCCTTTATCATGGCCTGCAGACACAAAAGAGGTGGAAAAAAAAATAAAAAATCTGCAAATATTAATTTCATTTCAACATCATACAGGGAACAGTGTGTCATCAGCAGAGCCTGAGTCAAAGTCACCTCTGTCCTCCTGCACTGTGACCCACTTCCTTTTATTACTCAGCTGTTTGCCCTCCAGTCAAGTTCACACCAAACTAAGAGCAACAGTCACAGAGGCGCATTCACAGAAAATATATTTCAGTAATATCATAACTAAATGAATAATTAGAACTTCCTTTGGCCTAAAGGTTTAGATCAGTGGCGGCTGCTCGTCTTTCAGACAGGGGAAGCTCATTGTCGGCTTACATCAAAAAAAAAAAAAAAATTGACAAGTTATTTAAACATACATTCGACCCTCCGTTCCTTTTTAAGAAAATGCTCAGTGACCTTATCGTACCAGTAGGTGTCTTTTCCAGGGACTGGACCAGTGTCCTCTGAATGTCCAGCAGAGCTGGGCTGCTCAGACGGCCTTGGCCCAGTGTGTTGTGGGTGTCAGACTTCAGCCTTTTTAAACTACAGATGCTCCTTTCACTCCAACCTAGCCAACAGTTTGATTGATTTAACTATCTACAAAACGATATTAAACTTGAACAAGAAATGATTAAATTATGGAACTGAAACAAGAAAACGCTGAAATTATGTTAAATTGAAACAAGGAAGTCCAATGAGTGTGTTTTATTTACAGTGCAAGAAATGAACGAGTAATTTTGTAGTGGTTTCTCTCTCTCTTTCCCAGCAGAATGTGTGACGGTATTAAACTGAACTGTGTCAGTGAAGGAGGAGATCTGAAACTAGCTGTCAATCAAACAGGATTCAGCCTTTCGACTGATCCTCCAATCAGCATGTGGGATTCTGGCGTCCAGCCCAGCCGAGCTCCGCCCACAGCTCCATTCACCCCCAGAGACGCCTGGCGTCTGGGGGCGGGACAACATCGTGGCATTTATCCAATTACCGTCCAGTTTTGAGGCAATGAAAAAAACAGTTCCACTCAGTCCCACTGAAGTGCATGGACGCCCACAGTCTACGGACAAATGCACTGAGCAGAGATGGAGGAGAAAACACAGACACGGGAATGGAGGAGAAGTGAACAACATCGAGTCCGTTGATTTGTGATAAAGCTGATTCTGAACAAACTCGTCTGTGAGATGAATGAGTTCTAACACATTTGTAGTCAATAAAATGTCAACACAACCAAACAGATTTAACCATTTAATTTTTATAATTTTAGGGGATGCCGGGCTTCCACTGCAGTCTGTGAGAAATCGCCACTGGTTTATATTATAATTCCACATTCACTTTCCCAGGTCACCCTGTCAGATTCTCCTGCTTTCTCCTAGTATTGAAACTACAGCCCTCAGAATTAATGTTAGGCGTTTTTCTATGAAACTCTGTGACTTGGTGGCAAATGTCCCTGTAGATTTCCATCATGAAATCAGATCAGGTCTGTTCTGTGAAGCGCTGATGTCTGCCATGTCAGGAAGAACAAAACGTCAAATACAAACTCCACACAGGAACGTAATTCAGGATGACTACTGAAGTGGATTTATTTGGTTTATTAGGTTACATTAACTGATCTTGTGGAACACGAGGAAATACCCACGACTGTGGCTCAGTTGGTACAGCGTCCAATGACCGAAGGGTTGGCGGTTCGAATCCTGGCTCTGACTGTCCACAAGTCAAAGTGTCCGTGAGCTAGACCAGTGGTTCCCAACCTTTTTTGGCTCATGACCTCATTTTGGGGGGTGGCCATGGCTCAGATGGTAGAGTGGGTCATCCAATAACCAAAGGGTTAGCGGTTCGAATCCCGCTCTGTCCATGTGCTGTTGTGTCCTTGGGCAAGACACTTCACCCCCCTTGCCTCCAGTGCTGCTACTCACACTGGTGTATGAATGTGTGTGAATGTCCAGTGATGGTGGGAGGGGCCGTAGGCGCAGATTGGCAGCCATGCTTCTGTCAGTCTGCCCCAGGACAGCTGTGGATACAGATGTAGTTTACCACCACCAGAGGGAGGATGTGAGAGTGAATGAATAATGGATCCACTGTGTGCACTTTGAGTATGCATTCATAGAAAAGCGCTATAGAAATCTAATCCATTATTATTATTTATTATTATTTTAACATCATAAATTTCTGGCGACCCCAGACATTCAAAACAGAGACTTTTTTTTTTTTTTACTAAAATTAATTCGTTTTTGATCATGTAATAGTTTGCTATACTATATTGCAAATAATAATAAATAATAATTTTAGAGGACATTTAGTCTATATAATGTATATTATTATGGACGGAGGCAGTAAATCCAGGTGTAGATTACTGCACAAAGGGAGAATTTGATTTTCCCTGGTCAGGATATGTACAGTCAGTCCAGCTGTGATTTACAAGGCTGACAATTAATACTGAACAAACAAGAACTCAAACTATGAATTATGAAAGAGCTGCAGCATCTGAAACTGACCACAATGAACATTTGACAGATAAACAGAACCACAGTGCTGCAGTTTCACACTCACAGTTTGTCATGTCTGTTATGGACTGGGATTGTCTCTGTCAACTCAACATTTATTTTTTATTAGTAATTAAAAAAAAAAAAATTACAACTACTAGAAATTTCAGGCGACCCTATTTGAATTTCAGGTGACCCCACTTGGGGTCCCGACCCCAACGTTGAAAAACACTGAGCTAGACACTGAACCCTCCATTGCTCCCAGTAGGACCTGAAAGCACCTTGCATGGCAGCAGCCGCCTACTGGTGTATGAATGTGTGTGAAAGGGTGAATGAGGGGCTTTGAAAGCACTTTGGGCACCATGAGGGTAGAACATGCACTATATACCATATACCAGGGGTGTCAAACTCATTTTAGTTCAGGGGTCACATTCAGCTAAATTTGATCTGAAGTGGGCCGGACCAGTGAAATAATAATATAATAATATATAAATAATGTCAACTCCAAACTTTTCTCTATGTTTTAGAGCAAAAAAAATTAATTTACATCATGAAAAGGTTTGCATCTATAAACTATCCTTTCAAAAGATATGAATAACACGAACAAACTGAAAAAAAAATAAGTGTAATTTTAACAATATTATGCCTCGGTTTATCATTTACACATGTACATTATAACTTACAGATCACAGTGGATCTACAAACACACAAAACACTGAGTGACAGGCAGAATATTGTTAAAATTATACTCACTTCTCTTAAGACATTTCAGGTTATTTGCATTTTTTGCAAAATTATACTTTGTTGTAGTGTAAATACATGAGAATATTTACATTTACAAAGAGAAACATTTGGAGTTGTCATTATTTTTATGTTATTATGATAGTATTTTACTGGTCTGACCCACTTGAGAATGAATTAGTCTGAATATGGAACCTGAACTAAAAGGATTGTTAATATCTTAGTGTAATTTTTGCATTTCACAAATTCATCCGAAGGGCCGGACTGGATCCTTTGGCAGGCTGGATTTGGCCCCCGGGCCGCATGTTTGACACCTGTGCCATATACCATAACCAGTATTAAACCACCTGCATGGATGGCGTTATCCACTTTGGACGGACAAGCTGCACGTTTATCCTCCAAGTTCCTCAGTCTGGGTATATGTGAGAGTGTGTTTGACTTTTTTTTTTTTTTTAATTCACTTTTTTTATTGACATTCTACATCAATTTTAACGAAGATATTAATTTTAAATGTCATCAACAGTATATTAGTCTGAATGTCCCATTTTTTTTAACAATGAAACAAACAAAAAGAACATTAACAAGTAGGGAGTGAATTGCAGTTATTACATTTACTAAATCTAATCTTGTATACAAAAATAAAAGCATCAAAGTCCGGTCTGCGTGGCATGATGTATTCCATCCATTTCTTCCAGCGCGTAACGAACAAGTCCTTCTTATAGTTCACCTCTGCAGTAAGTCTGTCCATCTTATATATGTCCACTGTAATGTCCATCCACATGCTCAGCGTTGGGTTTTCTGATGAAAGCCATTTTCTTGTGATGGCTTTTTTGGTCGTTATTAGCAGGATATTAAATAAATATTTGTCTCTCTTTGGCCATCCTTCTGGTATAAGTCCAAAAAATAAAGATTGACATTCAAAGGATAAGTGGCTCCCGATAATTTCTTGTGTTTCCTTATGTATTTCCTTCCAGTAATTTTTGATAACTGAACAATTCCAGAAGAGATTATAATGATGTGCATTTGTATTACCACATTTTCTCCAGCAAATTGGGGAGTTATCTCTCTAGTGGGACTTTTGATGTGGTGTAATGAAATATCTAATCAAGCTTTTCCAGCCAAACTCTTTCCAACTCTGTGAACTACTACACTTCCATTGATATTCCCAGACTCTTATCCACTCTTCTTCTGTCAGATCCAGTCCTCCCTCTATTTCCCATTTTATTTTTATATATAAAGTGGAATGTGTTTTCATGTTAACAAGCCCTTTATACAGACCTGAGATTATACCTCTATTTTTGTGTGAATCATAAGCCCTTATGAATACATCCAATAACTGATTGCTTTTTTCTGCTAAATTTTTTTATTTTTTCATTAACAAAGTGTCTCAGCTGTAGGCAACGATAGAAATCTTGTGTCTCTAGAGCACAGATGTCCAACATGTGGTCCGGGGGCCAAAACCGGCCCGCTAGAGGTTCCAATCTGGCCCGTGAGATGAATTTACAAAGTGCATAATGCAAAAATTACTCTGAAGATATTAACAGTCAAAGGCATCAAACTCAAAAATAACAGCGTAATAACCGAAAAATAATGACTCCAAATTTTCTTCTTGGTTTACTGTGAGAAAAATAATATGACATTATGCCTATAAATAATGGCAACACCAATTTTTTCTCTTTGATTTATTGCAAAGAACATTAAATTTTGATATCCTTTAACAATAAAATGTCACTAACCTGACCAAATATGAACAACCTGAAATGTCTAAAGAAAAATAAGTGCAATTTTAACACTATTCTGCCTGTTTTGTGCCTTGGTAAATCCGATCTGTAATGCACATGTAGAAATCATAAGCTGAGGCATAATATTGATCAAATTGTACTTATTTTTCTTCAGAAATTTCTTTTTTTTTTTTCCAGTTGTTCACATCTTTTTTGTTTTGGATAGAAATAGTTTCATCATTTAATGTTATTTTTTTGCACTAAAAAATTTGGAGTTGTCATTATGTATAGGTTATTATGCTATTATTTAACTGGTCCGGCCCACTGGAGGTCAAACTGAGCTGAATATGGCCCCGGAAAGAAAATGAGTTTGACACCCCTGCTCTAGAGCATGTTTCTCTTTAATTCTTTCAAAACTAAGTAGTGTATTATCCTTTATAATCTTACATATAGCCGTTATGCCTTTATTCGCTCACTCTTTAAATCTGTGTATTTGACTTTTACCTTGAGTGCCAGTTTCAAAACGTAATCAGACCAAAGGTGAAGAGCAGAGTTCATTGTCCTCACATTGACTCAGAATACAGGGCACGCTTTCATGGTTAGCATTAACACCATGGCAGAGCGCCTGACAGTGCGAAAAACACACTGTTGGGGAAGTTTGTTCATTTCAGCCTCCCATTACTAATGGATTTGACGGTGGAAAAACCCACTGAAATCTATAACAGTACAGAATGTGATAACATTTCATCACATGTTATGTCCTACATTTCTAATTTCACAACTCTGCAGGCCGGAAATACACTAGTTGTCATTTACAACACTGTTATGCAATATCCGACTGTGAAGTTGGATATACTGAGTAAGTCTTAACAATACATGTCTGTTTGAGAACAAAGAACATGTTTGACACTGAGCTGCAAGTCAACAGGTGTGTCTGACATCTAAAGCACAATTACAGGTAGTTAATGTTAAATTAGGTTAAACTGGAGGTGGAATAAAGAGTATGTGCATCCTACTCCCATTTTTAGACTTTGAGGAAACATTCATTTATTATTGTTAAAGTTTGATGTCTTTAAATTATTTATTTTGTGGTATATCTATGGAACTGTTGCCTCTTGTTTTTGCACACATATACAATTTCTTATTATGTATTTGTCTAAAACTTATTAAACTTAGTAAATATGACAACCAAAAGATAAAAAGGAACAGTGTGAGTAGGGATGTAACGATTACCGGTAAAATTCCTGATGGTTAGTATTACCATTTAATTCTAATTATCATAATAACCGTGTTTGATTACCACACTTTGAAAGAGAGAGAGTGAGAGAGTGAGACTACCTATCTATCTATCTATGAAAAAGAAACTCAAACAACTCAAACTTGATCTGTAAAATGGTCAAACAGTGGCCATGAGGTGCCATCTTTAATGCACATTTGTACGTTTGATGTTTACATGTTAATATTTGAATGTTTCTGCCAACAGAAAGTACATTATGCCCATTATTTTATTTGTTTTATGTTTTTTTTTTCCAAAATACAACTTGGTTAAATTATTTCAGTGTGTGTATTAGTACTTTTTGAACATTTTGAGTACATTTCAACAGTACCGTGATAATAATGGTAATAATTTTGGTCATAATAACCGTGATATGAAACTTTCATATTGTTACATCCCTAAGTGTTACTACTGCAAACATGACACAAAAAAATCTGCATGTCTACCACCTATCCATGTTGTCTGTCAACCTGTAGCAGAACTGGGAAAACAATCAATCCTTAGTAAACTACTGATCAGCTGAGAATAAAATAAGATCACTCACATGCACATCTGGAGCTCAGGTTTTATTCCAAGATCAGTGGATGCAAGGAAGTCCATGTGTTATTATTGGACATTTCTTATCATACTCTGCAATAGGGCTGTGTATCGGCAAGAATCTGGCGATACGATACAAATCACAACACTAGGATCACAATACGATATATCACAATAAAACATGATACTATTAAAAGGCATTTATTTATTCATTTATTTATTTATTTAAAGATTTTTTTTCCAGGAAGAATTGAATAAAACCAGAAATATGCACAAATACTAAACACATTTTTATTTGATCAGAAGAGGATCTAATGCTATGTCACAAAATTTTCCTGTGTTCAAACTTAGATTATGTTTTACAGACATTACAGTTTTTTTTTTACAGACATTACAGGGGTCCTGTCAGCCCGCCGGCGGGCCTAAATAATATTCATCTACTATAAAATATAATAAATCAGGACAATGGATGTTTTTTTCAACTTTTGCTCAAAGTTTAGACCCTAATGTTAATAAAAGTACATCAAAAGTGTATTTTAGTGCAAACTTTAATGTTCAAACATGATTTTTAGTCTTTGTGGGGTCAAATATACGCTATTAAAAATCTCCGACACGAACAATTAATTTATGCATATCATCGTCAATCCAGCCGAAAAAAACCAGGCGAGGATAAAAAATTCTAATTTCTCTTTCAGTTTGTTACAGTTTACTCAGGCATAGTAATAGATACAATATTTTAGACAATGGGAATAGATTCTGTGAGGTCTCTAAATGTCCATAGACACCAAGAACATCCATATGAACCTTATTATTGCGAAGATTTTCCCCTGAAAATATGGTCAGGGTTAAACAGGTTAAGATCCTTTTCAAATGTTCATATTCTATCAGTTCAGAATTAACATCAGAACATTATTTTTGTGCAATCCCAACAAAGGAACTACCAGCTGCCTCTCTCAGACAGTAAAAAGTGCTTTGAGGATGCTTCAAATTATCATTCAACAAAACAGTGTTAAATAATAATAAATAGAATATAAATAAAAAAGAAAAACAAAAAACAAAAATGAACTTCCACCATATCTGCATTTGAATAAATACCTAAAAATATCGATACAGTACTTTTTAACCCTTTCATCCACAAATTATGAGAACCTTAATCAAGATTTTTTTCCCCTGTTTTTATTTCTCTTTAGGCATGAAAAAAAACAAGGCGATTGAAAATTTTCTTATGAAAAAAAAGTAAAAAAAATAAAAAATGAAAAAATGAAAAAATAAAAATAATAATAATAATAATAATAACAATAATAAATAGAAATAATAATTTAAAAAATTCTTATGAACCTACTTTTCATGAAGTTGCAAAAATATCCACTCAGCTGGACACTACGTGTTTAAGTTTTTGAGACAAAGAAACATGTATTTACTGATAAATTGTGTGAAAACTATAACTATTACGCTCAGGGGAGATCTACACAATGTTACCAATTCAGAAAACATGTAATGTGTTTAAACTTTAATAAAGATACGTGCAAAAAACAAAACAAAACAACAAAATCCATCAATATACAAGAGAAGAGCTGTAGAATAGCTTTCCACTGTAGTGAGCTGTGTGCATGAAAGGGTTAATATCGATACAGTATTGTGAAATGATATATCACGATATATTGCAGAACTGATATTTTCTATCAGCCCTAGTCTGCAACTGAGATCATCATCATCATCATCATCATCATCATCATCATCATCATTATACCTGCGATCAGGGAGATTTAAATGTAACTCAAGTGTGAATAAAATTAAAAAGTCTTACAATGCGCACTGTGGCCCTGAACGCAGCATCCAGCAGCATTAGCTTCCATGGCTCCTGGACGTTTTCAGGCAGCGGGATGTAGACGAAATAAGCCACTGCCGCCGCCACAAACACGGACACAACGACTGGCCGCAGCCGCATCTTCAGCACCGGACAGACAGACTGACAGCGTGTGTGTGTGTGTGTGTGTGTGCAGAACACAACCTGCAGCTGGAGTGTGCACACAGGTGGGAGGGGCTAACAGCAGCAGACAGAAGAACAGTCAAACACTGAGTGGACAGAAAAGACCTACTTCCGATGAACACCTTCAAAATTAAACACATTCAACACCAAGAATCACAACCTGTAGAATATTATACTTAAGTATGTTTATTTTGAGGGTTTTTTTTTTTTTTTTTTTTTTTTGCTTAACCCTTTCATGCATACTGGTCACTACAGTGGACAGTTATTCTACAGCTGTTCTCTTGTATGTTCATGAATTTTTTTTTTTTTTTTTTTTTTTTTTTTTTTTTACACATATCTTTATTAAAGCTTTAAGACACTACATATCTTTTCTGACGTGAATTGGTAACATTATGCAGATCTCTCCTGAGCATAAACCCCCAGAATCACAAGCCCTCCCCATAGTTTTCACACAATTTATCAGTAAATACATGTTTCTGTTGTTCAAAAATTAAACGTGTGGTGTTCAGCTGAGTGGACATTTTTGCAACTTCATGAAAAATAAGTTCATAAGATTTTTTTTTTTTTTTTCCATTTTTTTTAATGCATATTTTACATTTTTTAAAAATATTTCTATTTATTATTTTTTTATTATTTATTTCTCAGAAGAAATTTTTCAATTGCGTTGTTTTTTTCATGCCTAAAGAGGAATAAAAACACTCAGGAAAAAATTTTGATTAAGGTTCTCATAATTTGTGCATGAAAGGGTTAATCAGCCCTGAACCTGTCTGTATTTTATTTGTGTAAAGGTTAAACCTAGATGCTCTAACTCAGTGGTTTTCAACCTTGGGGTCAGGACCCCACATGGGGTCGCCTGGATTTCAAATGGGGTCGCCTGAAATTTCTAGTAATTGATAAAAATAAAAACTTACTAATAAAAAATATATGGTGAGTTGAGAGAGACAATCCCAATCCATAAAAGACAAACTGTGAGTCTGAAACTGCAGCACTGTGGTTCTGTTTATCTGTCAAATGTTCATTGTGGTCAGTTTCAGATGCTGCAGCTCTTTCATAATTCATAGTTTGAGTTCTTGTTTGTTCAGTATTAATTGTCAGCCTTGTAAATCACAGCTGGACTGACTGGACATATACTGACCAAGGAAAATAAAATTCTCCCTTTGTGCAGTAATCTACACCTGGAATTACTGCCTCCGTCCACAATAATATACATTATTTATCATATTTTATATATATATATATATATATGTTATTTTAGCAAAAAAAAAAAAGTCTGGGGTTTTGAATGTCTGGGGTCACCAGAATTTTGTGATGTTAAAACGGGGTCATGAACCAAAAAAGGTTGGGAACCAGTGGTCTAACTATTGTGGTATGATTTTTTTTTTTTTTTTTTTTTTTTTTTTATTTGTTTGTTCTATATACTGTAAAATTTGTGTAAATAAAAATAAAGTATATATATATATATATATATATATATACATATATATATATGTATATATATATATACATATATATATATATATATATATATATATATATATATATATATATATACACACATATATATACACACACACACACACACACACATATATATATATATATATATATATATATATATATATATACACACACACAAGAAAATGTACATAATAGAAAATGTTTTTATTCTGTGTCCTCCTTCTTTCTCAATAACTGCCTTCACACGCTTCCTGAAACTTGTGCAAGTGTTCCTCAAATATTGGGGTGACAACTTCTCCCATTCTTCTTTAATAGTATCTTCCAGACTTTCTCGTAATAGTTTTGCTCATAGTCATTCTCTTCTTTCCATTATAAACAGTCTTTATGGACACTCCGACTATTTTTGAAATCTCCTTTGGTGTGACGAGTGCATTCAGCAAATCACACACTCTTTGACGTTTGCTTTCCTGATTACTCATATGGGCAAAAGTTTCTGAAAAGGTATGGATAATAGTGTTAGGTATGATTATGACATCAATATATGTTTGGTTTCAAAACAATTGACGTAGTGCCTGCTGAGAAAAAACAACTAAATGTTCATTGTAAATTTTGCTTCCCCACCCTGTATACACACACACACACACACACACACACACACACACACACACACACACACATATATTATTTTGGACGGTTATGCACTGCTGTCACTTAAAGAAAACCACAGTTTTCAGCACATATGGTATTGTATACATGTATATAATACCTTTTTTCACTTCTGAAGGCAAACACTTCTGTTTTTCTATATTCTTCTTCTTATTTTTTTATTTTTGATATCTGCTCTTTTAACTGTTTGCACCAACAAGACCAAGACAAATTCCTTGTAATGTAAAAATTACTTGGCAATAAATCGGATTCTGATTCTGATACAAAAAACAAGAATCATATTTATGAAACATTTTTGGAACTTATATCTTATATTACCTTGTATATATCCTTTATATGTTGTATATATTTCTTCTATCTGTGGTACAGAATTGGCCTTTTGTGTATTTTAGTATTTCTTTTAGTTTTCTGTATCGTCAATATTTTTCAGTTGCCCATATATTTTTAGTATAATTTTGTGTGATATTTTTATAGTCTTTTCGCTCATCAAGTGTTTTTACTGCTAAACAAGAAACAGATGTTAAACTGATCTGCATCATTCCTAACAGTGACAATAAAGACCTATCATAGATAGATAGATAGATAGATAGATAGATAGATAGATAGATAGATAGATAGATAGATAGATAGATAGATAGATAGATAGATAGATAGATATTTTAAAGGTGTTTAATTGGCGCAGCAGTAAATATGATCTTACCGTAAAAAAGAATAGTTAGTTCAAATGTGTGGGTTAAACACATGACATGAGAGGTGACATTAGGACAATGGTGGAATTTGACCAAAAACATCACGGTTGGCCAGTCTTCCAGCTCCGCCTCCTTCAGTCTTCCAGCTCCGCCTCCTTCAGTCTTCCAGCTCCGCCTCCTTCAGTCTTCCAGCTCCGCCTCCTCCAGTACATTCACCTCACACTTCAAACTGTTTTTTTTTTTGGCTAACTTCTTGCCATGAGACATGCACAGTGCACAAGCACTCTTTTTTTCTGCTCGAACTTTCTCCTCCAGCCCAATGCCTCCCTAGTGACGTCAAACTGACATGCAGTCGGACACTCCCTCCTTAAAAAAAAACCCGGCTCTTTACAAAGACCCGGTACCCATCGTTCATTTCAAAGAGCCGTTCAAAAGATTCGATTCGTTTGTGAATGTCACATCACTATCTGATGTACAGAAATAACATAGGCCATCTCAAAAAATTAAGGTAACCACTTATATGGACATTTTTGAGTAGAATAAAAGTAAAAGAATAAGTCAGCATAACTAAATGGAGTAGTTTTTACACAATTAAAATTAAGGTGGTTCGACTTAATTAAGCTCATAGAGTAAAAAGTAAATCTTGTTGTTTTTACTAAAGTAATAGAGTTTACCAAACTACAGAAGTCTTGTGGCATTTAAGCAGTTTGCCAAGTTGAAATAACTTAAGAAGATTAATGGAAATTGTTACCTCAATTTTTTACGCTGAGCCGACTTATCATTTTTTAGAGTGTGTGATCCTTTTCATTGTAATATGATGTTGTCGTTGTTTGTCAGTACTCTGTCATTGTTGTTATTTTTGGTTTGTTTGTTTATTCGCTTGATTCCCCTTTATGTGTTGTTGTTGTTGTTTTTCTGTCCACATTGTCTTTTTAACAATCACTAATTTAAAAAAAAAAAAAAAAAAAAAATACACTTTCAGGCCTGGTGTCCTGGCTTGGGTCACTTGTCAGACAAGTTTTAAAGTTTTATTTTGAAGATATTTTTCCCTGCAGGATTTGAGCCCTTGAAGAACTCATCTGAAATGAACTATGGGAAATGTAGTGTTGTTCTGTTGCAGCTCTTGGACAAGTATTTGTATTACACATATTTGACCACAGGGAGGCGGAATAATGCTGCAGACCACAGGAAAGACCCTGCACCAGATCCTCCTCCACTGCTTCTTCCAAGAAAATGGACTTTTCAACATAAATGAATGAGTGAATGAATGAAAAAAGACTGTTTTATGAGGTAAGAGCTCTGCCTGGTTCAAATAATGTTAGTGAACGCTCCAGCTCTTATCTAACAACAGCTTTTTTCTTCAACATTCTTCAAATGAAATGAGCAACAGCAGTAGGCATCTGACAGTAAAGACTAAATGGTATTTTTTAAATATATTTATTCAGTTATGATTATTAACCCTTTCATGCACAGTGGTCACTCCAGTGGACAGTTCTTCTCCAGCTGTTCTCTTGTATATTCATGGGTTTTGTTGTTTTAGTTCCATATCAGCCAACACAGTGGACACTCATGCACCATTCCATACACTGCAGTTCATACAATTATTTTAACTTTGCTGCTCATGATAAACCTGATCTGCAGTGACATGTTTTAGTGTAAATCAGTTGCTAATTGTTATTAGACTGTAATTAACAGTTTTCTGAAACAAAATATTTTGTTTTGGGTTGTTTTTTGCATATCCTCCTGCCCAGCCAGCATGTCCATGTGGGCCCCAGAAGGGTTCCATTTGGGCTGCATATAAGGGTCCCATTTGGGTTTGTCCACAGTTTCCATGGTGACCCCATATACGTTTGCCCAGATCAGAATCAGAATCAGAGATCTGCATATATCATATTATTTATTCTTCACACTATTTATCCCACAATATTTATCTTTCATGTCATTTGCACTTCTTCTCATGTTATTTGCACGACTTAAATTCTATGTTTTACAAATATCTTAGTTTGCAATACTTTTTATTTTCAACCTTTTCATGCACACTGGTCACTACAGTGGACAGCTATTCTACAGCTGTTCTCCTGTACATTCATGGATTTTTATTTTATTTTATTTTATTTTTTTACACATATCTTTATTAAAGTTTTAAGACACTACATATCTTTTCTGACATGAATTGGTAACATTATGTAGATCTCTCCTGACCATAAACCCCCAGAATCACAACCCCTCCCCATAGTTTTCTCACAATTTATCAGTAAATACATGTTTCTGTGCGTCAAAAATTAAACGTGTGGTGTCCAGCTGAGTGGACATTTTTGCAACTTCATGAAAAATAAGTTCATAAGATTTTTTTTTTTCTTTTTTTAAAAAATGTATATATATTTGCCCTGCGATGAACTGGCGAAATGTCCAGGGTGTACCCCGCCTTCGCCCTTAAGTAGCTGGGATAGGCTCTAAGCGACCCCTGTGACCCTAGTAAGGATAAAGCGGGTTCAGATAATGAATGGATGAATGAATGTATATATATTTTTTATTTTTTTAAATTATTTTTATTTTATTTATTTTTTAAAATTTATTTTTCAGAAGAAAATTTTCAATCGCATTGTTTTTTTCATGCCTAAAGAGGAATAAAAACACACAGGAAAAAATTTTGATTAAGGTTCTCATAATTCGTGCATGAAAGGGTTAATGTAAATAACTGTGCCTTTTACTGATATTTGTTGTTGTTTTACTGATATTTGTTTTCTGTGTAAATTCTTGCACTGAACCTGAGAGCTTTGCCTCAGTTTTGTTGTCCTTGGTATAATGACAAAGAGATTCTGATTTTGATTCTGATCTGGGCAAACACATGTGGGGTCACCATGGAAACTGTGGACAAACCCACATGGGACCCTTCTATGCAGCCCAGTTGTAAACCTTCTAGGGCCCACATGGACATGGTGGCTTGGTGAGACCCACAATGCATTTTGTCCTCTGTAGGGGACAAAAGTTTGACAGTTTTACCTAAAAAATGCAGTGCATTACAAAGGACAGTCCATTAAAAAATCAATCAATAAATAAAAATGATGTTAAAAATGTATCTGGAAAAACTGTTGCATTATGCAGTTTCCGATCAAGACGATTTTTTTAATGTAAAAAAACTAAAACTGTCAAATTCCTGGGTCTCAGGAGAATATTATCTCCATGAAATGAGTAATAACTAACACTGGGTTACAAAAAAAATGTTTTTTGCAAGTTGTCTAGGTTTTTTCAACTGAATTAGGACCATTTTGCACCACTAAATCCAAAAATGACATCTGTTTTTCTCAATCAGGTCAGGGTTTTTTGCTAATTTGATTTTGAAAAATTTGATCTTCTCACAGTCTGCGCCCAAACTTTATCTTGGTCACCAAGTTTAATACCAAAATAAGATTGGTAGGCACACTTTATGAAACTTGTGACTTGATTCCTGTTAGGTACAATGGTGTATTCACCGCAGATGTAGCAGAATACGTCAGGCTTATTTTTGCAAGATCTTCTAGTCGAAGCCATTTCATTCACCTGTAATATTAAAAAAAAACATTAATCATAAATTGGCAAAAGTAAAATCTTCACAACTCGTTTATTGTAAGAAATATGAAAGAATTTTGTATCATATGATGTGAAAATGCCCATAAATGTAAGCAAAAATGTTAAAAAGCCAATATGTAGCATAGTTCAGAAAGTTGACCTGATTGAGCAAAATGAATGTGATTTTTGGATTCAGCACACCAAAATGATCCTAAATCAGCTCAAAAAACTTAAACAATAAATTTGTTGTTGACCAGTGTAATATTAGAGTATGATAAAATGTGAGAAAACATTAGCGATTTAGCAATTAGCGGCATTAAAATGTTTTTATTTCATTGTTTTCACACAGTATATCACTTTCTGACGATGAGTTTTAAATCCATGTTTCTTTGCTTCAAAAATTAAACACATGGCGTCCAGTTGAGTGGGCATTTTTGTGACTCCACGAAAAATAAGTTCATTAAAAAAAATTTAAAAAAATCATTTGCATTGTTTTTTTTCATGCCTAAAGAGGAATAAAAATACTCAAGAGAAAAATTTTGACTAAGGTTCTGCATGAAAGGGTTAAAGCATCCTTTTATTTCAGAGCTCTTCACAAACCTATAGTTAATACTGAAAAGGTCAATTACCAAAGTTCAATGCATTTATAATATTTGAATCCTTATTCAACAGTAACTGGAGCCTTTTTTTTTCTCCAAAGCTTTTAGCATTTTCTGAGGCAGAGTAAATAGTCCATCCTGTAAATCTGGTTAAGTCTGAAGTGCTTTTCTAAGTGACGGCTCATGCCTTTTTATGTGAACACACATCAATACTGGACTGAAGTCTCAGCAGACTGCCAAAGAGCTGCGAGTTGCTGGAAACACATCAAGCTTATCACTGGTCGCAGACTATCGATCACTCTACAGGTTGGGTGTTTTAGATAAAAGCTCATTCTTTATTCTTTAAGTGAGTGAGTAACGTTCCCAGCAGCAGATATATCCATGTTTTTACTGGGATGTGGTTGTCTTTTCCACCTCTATCTTTGCTCTCATCACTTTGGACTGCGCCGCATTTTTCTTTCAGGTATCGAATCCCTTCTAAATTTGGTCACTTAGAGTTTACAGAACTAAAATACTAGACCGATATGCTTGTAATTGCTATATATTGACTTGCTCTTAAGACATTTCAAGCTGTTCATGTTATTCAGATTTTTAAGGAAATATTGTCGATGTAAACATTACCATAATGTAATTTTACATTTTTCATTGGCTAAAATTACACTTATTTTTCTTAATATATTTCATTTTTTTCAGGTTATTCACATCTTTTTTGTTTGGATAGTTTATAAAAGTAAGTATTTTCATAATTTAAGGGGGGAGTTTTTGCACTAAAACAAAGAGAAAATTTGAAGTTGTCATTATTTGTAGGTTATTGTGTTATTTTTTTGGGTCCGGCCCGCTGCAGATCATATTGGGGTGAATGTGGCCCCAGAACGAAAATGAGTTTGACACCACTGGTTTAGAGGAATGATGTGGCTTTAAATCTGCTGTTCAACATTACACTGAGAAAAAAAAAACAGGTGTCGAAAAACAAAAATAAAACACTAAATCTGAGAGAAAAGGTAAAACAAGTGAAATATCTGTTCATGCAGCAAGATAATTTCACTTGACAAGATTTGTTGAATTTAGATTGTTAAATTTAGAAATAAGCATGTCTACAGATGTATGAACACTTAAAATAAGAAATGAACTCTTAACTGTTAAACCCTGACCATATTTTCAGGGGAAAAACGCCTAAAAAGACATACCATACTTTGGGTATACTTATTTATTTATTTATTTATTTATTCATTTATTTATTTATTCCTTTACTTTAATGAAGAATTACTTCACAATAATAAGGTTCATATGGATGTTCTTGGTGTCTGTGGACATTTACAGACCTCACAGAATCTATTCCCATTGTCTAAAATATTGTATCTATTACTATGCCTCAGTAAACTGTAACAAACCAAAAGAGAAATTAGAATTTTTATCCTCACCTGTTTTTTTTTTTTGTCAGCTGGATTGACGATGATATACATAAATTAATTAATTGTTCGTGTCGGAGATTTTTAACCCTTTCATGCATACTGGTCACTACAGTGGACAGCTATTCTACAGCTGTTCTCTTGTATATTCATGGATTTTTAAAAAAATTTGTTTTAGACATATCTATATAAAAGTTTTAAGACACAACATATCTTTTCTGACATGAATTGGTAACCTTGTGTAGATCTCCCCTGAGCATAAACCCCCAGAATCACAAGCCCCCCCCCCCCTTAGTTTTCACACAATTTATCAGTAAATACATGTTTCTTTGCTTCAGAGATTAAACGCATGGTCTCCAGCTGAATATTATTATTATCATTATTATTATTATTATTATTATTATTATTATTATTATTATTATTATTATTATTACAGGGTGGGGAAGCAAAATTTACAATATTTTGCGGCAGGGATTGAAAGACAGTGTATGACCAATTAGTTTATTGAAAGTCATGAGAATTTATTTGCCACAAGAAAATGTACATAATAGAAAATGTTTTTATTCTATGTGTCCTCCTTCTTTCTCAATAACTGCCTTCACACGCTTCCTGAAAGTTGTGCAAGTGTTCCTCAAATATTGGGGTGACAACTTCTCCCATTCTTCTTTAATAGTATCTTTAAGAAAGTCGACATTGCTGTGTGATGTTCTATTGGTAGCATGTTCTAAAACGCCCCAAACAGCAGAATCCAGAGGGTTTAGATCTGGGCTAGAAGACGGCCATAAACATGATTCCCAAAAATTGCTAAAGTTGGATTTGCAGAAATCTTGTATTTTTCTAGCTGTGTGGGCTGGAGCACCATCCTGTGTCCATACATAATTTCCATCTGGGTAGTTTGCTGTAAGCCATGGCAATACCTGGTATCTGGATGGATTTGGTTGGATCCTTTAGGATTTTGGATTTGAGAGCTTTAATAAAAGCTTTGGTACGTTTTTTGTTGCTTCCTCCACTTCCAGACTTTCTCGTAATAGTTTTGCTCATAGTCATTCTCTTCTTTCCATTATAAACAGTCTTTATGGACACTCCAAACTTTGACGTTTGCTTTCCTGATTACTCATATGGGCAAAAGTTTCTGAAAAGGTATGGATAATAGTGTTAGGTATGATTATGACATCAGTATATGTTTGGTTTCAAAACAACTGACGTAGTGCCTGCTGAGAAAAAACAACTAAATATTCATTGTAAATTTTGCTTCCCCACCCTGTATTATTATTATATTTCTTTTTTTTTTCTTTCTTTTTTTTTTTTTTTTTACTTTTATTCATTTTATCTATTTATTTATTTATTTTTATAAGAAATGTTTCAGTCACATTGTTTTTTTCATGTTTAAAGAGAAATGAAAACACTCAGGGAAAAAAATCTTGATTAAGGTTCTCATAATTCGTGCATGAAAGGGTTAATAGCGTATATTTCACCCCACAAAGATTAAAAATCATGTTTGAACATTAAAGTTTGCACTAAAATACACTTTTGATGTACTTTTATTAACATTAGGGTCTAAACTTTGAGCAAAAGTTGAAAAAAACATCCATTGTCCTGATTTATTATATTTTTATAGTAGATGAATATTAATATTATTTTTTCGGCCCGCGGGTGGGCTGATAGGGCTAAAGGGGTTTTAAAACAAGAACAAATATCTAACACCTTTAAATCTAAGTTTTGTTTGTTTTTTTTATGTTGGTAAGAACTAAATAATTTGCAGTGCAGTGTGAAAGGCAGGCTGTAGTCTGGAGAACCAGTCCACTGAGTCTCCACATCACGGTCCAGTTTTCCCTTCATACTATTTATTGCCCTGTCTCTTCCCACGGTTGGACATTTAAATGGCTGCTGTCTGTCCCTGGTGGCTCTGTGTGAGAATGTAAACAAACACCAGGGCCGATGAGGATCTGATTTGACCCCATGCACTGAAGGTTTTTTTTTTTTTCTCTCTCTTTTTCCAAAACACAGCAGCTCTAGGCATCAGACCATGCCGGATTAGGCCCACAGATGAGCAGAGGTAGTGTCTTTCCTTAATATGACTGTGTATGATACCAACAAATTTCAGATTGCCTTATTTGTCCATAAAGTTGTTAATAACAGTTCATGTTTACCTGATCAATACAAAGGCTTTTTCCGGTTCAACTCAGACATTCATCACCATAGTACAAGACAGCGGAATCTGCTAAGACCGATTACACTGGGTTACAAAAAATGTTTTTTGCAAGTTGTCTCGGTTTTTTCAACTGAATTAGGACCATTTTCCACCGCTAAATCCAAAAATGACATCTGTTTTTCTCAATCAGGTCAGGTTTTTTTGCTAATTTGATTTTGAAAAATTTGATCTTCTCACAAAATTGATTACATTTTTGTGACTTTATCAGTTGATTTTTTATATAGTTCTCACCCAAAATAGGTTTTAAGAGAAAAAAAAATCATTTTCTAACAGGATTCCTGTTAGGTACAATGGTGTATTCACTGCAGATGTAGCAGAATACGTCAGGCTTATTTTTGCAAGATCTTCTAGTCGAAGCCATTTCATTCACCTGTAATATTAAAAAAAAACATTAATCATAAATTGGCAAAAGTAAAATCTTCACAACTCGTTTATTGCAAGAAATATGAAAGAATTTTGTATCATATGATGTGAAAATGCCCATAAATGTAAGCAGAAATGTTAAAAAGCCAATATGTAGCATAGTTCAGAAAGTTGACCTGATTGAGCAAAATGAATGTGATTTTTGGATTCAGCACACCAAAATTATCCTAAATCAGCTCAAAAAACTTAAACAATAAATTCGTTGTTGACCAGTGTTATGACAAAATCCAATCAGAAACAATTTACAATACTGTATAGGAGCCCCATCATATGGAACACTTTAAGCCAGTCACAGCAAACCTGTGTGTTCTCACCCAGATTCAAAAAACCCTTAAAACTGGATTTCATAGAACATCCAAGCACTGCTTTCACCTGATCTGTCTGTTCTTCTTGATTCATTTATCATTTTTCTTGGTTGGATAACTTATTGGTTTCATTCTGAATTTCGTTTCATGGTTTTGTCAATTCTTGTTTGTTTCTACGTGCACTACTTACGATGTATTTAGTTTTTTGTTTTTTTGTTTTTTTGTCATACTTGTTTTTGACTTATTTCCTTCTTTTAATTAGTTTTGTTTGCTTATGATTGTGTATCATTGTTGGACACTGCAAATACTTTTTTGTTTTGGGTCTTTGGGGAGGCCCATGATAAACCACTTTGGTTTTTGGCTTCCCTGGCGTGTCTTTTACTGTTATTATTATTGTGTTTTTATTGTCTTGTATACACGCGAATGAACAATAAACAATAATAAAGCCCATCACATATCGTCATTTAGATCAGAATCACACCTTCCTGAGCCAGGAATTTGTCTGTATTTGCTTTTATTCAAGTTCATAGAATGGTGGTGCATTTCTGTGGCTCAAAGCATGACAAGAACACACATTTCCACAGTCATGTACAGGTTATGTGGCATATTTGAGGTCAAAAACACAACTTTTAACCCTTACAATTGAAATGGTGTATACATAAGAGAATGCCATACAAAAATAAAATGCCAAATCAATCACGATCTCATGTCATAATAATAATTCAGTGTATGTGTCCACTGGGTATATCACTGGTGTTACTGTTTAGTTACAGCCATTAGTGGAGTGTTTTTCAACCGTGGGGTTGGGACCCCATGTGGGGTCGCCTGCAATTCAATTGGGGTCACCTGAAATTTCTAGTAATTGATAAAAAAAAACAAAAGAAAAAAACTTACTTATAAAAAATATATGATGAGTTTACCGAGACAATCCCAATCCATAACAGACACTACAAATTTTGAGTGTGAAACTGCAGCTCTGTGGTTCTGTTTATCTGTCAAATGTTCACTGTGGTCAGTTTCAGATGCTGCAGCTCTTTCATAATTCATAGTTTGAGTTCTTGTTTGTTCAGTATTAATTGTCAGCCTTGTAAATCACAGCTGGACTGACTGTACATATCCTGACCAAGGAAAATAAAACTCACTTTGTGCAGTAATCTACACCTGGATTTACTGCCTCCGTCCATAATAATATACATTATATAGACTAAATGTGTCTAAAATAAATGTTTATTTGCAACATAGTATAGCAAACTATTACATGATCAAAAACAAATACATTTTAGCCCAAAAAAAAAGGCTCCGTTTTGAATGTTTGGGGTCGCCAGAAATTTGTGATGTTAAAATGGGGTTACGAGCCAAAAAAGTTTGGGAACCACTGTGTCAGTGTTCCCTGGCTCATCCTAAGAGAACTGTAAAATGGTAGGAGGTAGAGGTAGAGCGGGTTGTCCAATGCCCGAAGGGCTGGTGGTTCGATTCCTGCTCTGTCCTAGTCATGTGCCGTTGCGTCCTTAGGCAGGACACCCACCTTGTCACTCACACTAGTGCAGGGGTGTCCAAACTTTTTTTAAAGAGGGCCAGATCTGATAATGTGGACATTGCCAGGGGCCAGCGGTCCCTTCAGACGTTTTTTAAACAGTAAAAATTACATATAAATGTGCTGTTCTACAATAATTTTATTTTCATTGTCACAATATAATTTTTTAAAATGGCAATGTAACCAAATCTACACCACTCAGGTGTGAACAAATTAAAAAAACAAAAAAAAAAAACAATTCTGCCTTCCTTTCACATCTGGAGTCAGATAACATAGAACAAACTGTATGGAGTATCTTAAACATCCAAGTTGATAAAAATCTTAACCCCACATTCATTTTAAACATGACTTATATGAGTAATCATTACTCATATATTACTCAGTAATGCAAAGTCTGTTAACATTTCAGATGAAAACATATGACTCTTACTTTTGTCTTTCACAAAATCATTCAGAAAGTAATATTTGTGTCACATCTACAAGTACATATCACCAGCAATTATAGGCAACTAACCTGGCAACTTGGTATCCTGCCCTGGTGGTGAATTCATTGAACTCCCAGGTTCACATGAAGAGTCACTGTTGTGAGTTTAAAGCAGCTTGAATTTGCGTCACTTTTTCAGAACACTCACTCCCTTGTAGCTTGTCGTATGCGTTAGCATGTTTTGTCTGCTAGTGTCTCTTTACATTGAATTCCTTAAACAAGGCAACAATCTCTCGACAAATTAGGCAAACACAATCACCTCAATTTTCAGTGAAAAAAATTTGTAATTCCCATCTTTCCTGGAAGCGGCGGCCCTCACTGTCAACTTTCCTTTTTTTTTTTATTTACAGGCGCCATGGTTAGAAATTAGCGAAAATGGTTGATGGGAAGGTCACAGAGCCAGATAGAGTTAGAGTGGTGCTGCCACCATGAGGTGAAAGGAGAAACTGCATTTTGAACCTTTCATGATTCATGTACTCAGTTCAACAGTCCAAGCGGGCCATGAATAATACATTATAAAACCCAAGCTGTGGGCCGTATAAAATCTGACCGCGGGCCGTGATTGGCCCCCGGGCCGGACTTTGGACATGCCTGCACTAGCGTATGAATGCATATGAATGTTCGGTGGTGGTTGGACTCAGCCTGCACTACAAACGTACTTTACCACCACCACAGTATGAATGTGAGAGTGAATGAATAATGGATCAATAATGTAAGCACTTTGGGTGCCTTGAAAAGCGCTATAAAAATCAAATTTATTATTATTATTATTATTATTATTATTATTATTATTATTATTATTATCATCATCATCATCATCATCATCATTATTTTCATTATTATTATTATTATTATTATTATTATTATTATTATTATTATTATTATCATCATCATCATCATCATCATCATCATTATTTTCATTATTATTATTATTATTATTATTATTATTATTATTATTATTAACTCTACTATAATTGCATTGGTCATTTTTTAAAAGTATGTTTCATAAAAAATATTCCCTAATCTTTCTTTGTTCATTTATGCAGGAAATATTTTGTGTAATATGTTGATGATTTTTAACATTTTTGTTCAAATAAGAGATGACCTTGTACATTTATGAAGCCACCCTCTCTTTTTGTTTATGCATAAATACAAACCCAAATAAGAAATAGCTGGAACACCGTGGAAAATGAAAACAAAAAAATAAAGCAGTAATCTTAAAATTGGCCATCACTTTTCTCTACATTGTAGACAGTACCATTTTATATGGAAGTACACATTCATTCCTTATATTTCAGCTGCAACATATTCAAGAAACAAAAGGAGATGAAGGTAGTTTAGGGCTAATGATGGGTTAAAATTTAAGACGTAATAATATTATTTGAAACGCTGTCGCTGCGCTGTCTTTTCTAGAAAAGTACTCATAGACCCAAGTCACTGAGCTCAATAAGAAACAGTGACATTGCACTTTACTAACTTATTTTAGTTATTTATCCCATTTCTTTGCTCAATTTATTATTATTATTGTGACTTCAAATTTTTAAATTTTTAAATTTTTAAATTTTATGTTCTTATGCTGGTTTTTATCCCGGATTGTTCTTATCTTTTCTGTTTTTTATTGTGTTTTATTGCATCTTGTTTTTATTTATTTAATCTTATTTATTACCTCCGCCAAGGAGGTTATGTTTTTGCCAGGGTTTGTCTGTTTGTTTGTCTGTTTGTTTGTCTGTCTGTTTGTTTGTTTGTTTGTTTGTTTGTTTGTTTGTTTGTCTGTCTGTCCGTTAGTGTGCAACATAACTCAAAAAGTTATGGACAGATTTGGATGAAATTTTCAGGGTTTGTTGGAAATGGGATGAGGAAGAAATGATTAAATTTTGGTGGTGATCGGGGGTGGGGGGGCCCACGGGGGGGGCCACTGATCAGCCTTGGCGGAGGTCTGCGCTCTCCGAGTGCTTCTAGTTTTATTCTTGAACTTATCCATGCTGCTATACTGATGAATGGTGGAACACTGAGCACTTTTTGTCTTTCTGTCCTGTCTGTAAGCGGGATCAAGTACCTGTCTTATATGTTCAGTGTGTGTACTGTTGTAATACCAAAGCAATCACCTAGACTGCAGAACAAATCTACCTACGGGTACAAATAAAGTAAGCTTGACCTTGATAGAGCGCAGACCTCCACCAAGGCAGATCAGTGGCCCTCCCACCCCAACCCACCCCGATCACCACCAAAATTTAATCATTTGTTCCTTGTGTCAGTATCAACATTTCCTGAAATTTTCATCCAAATCCATCCATAACTTTTTGAGTTATGTTGCACACAGACAGACAAACAGACAAACCAACGCCGGTAAAAACAGAACCTCCTTGGTGAAGATAACAAACACGCAAACTAGGGATGCACTGATACCACTTTTTTCCAGACCGAGTACGAGTACGAGTATTTACATTTCAGTACTTGCCAATACCGAGTACTGATACGAGTACTTAATAATCCCATTCCAGTTCTTAGTTCCTTTTGTAAATGTGCTTTATTGTGTTGTCATTAGTCTGACTGGAACAAAGTGCTGCTACTGACATTTAATGTGTTGGAATGAGCATTCCTCAATTAATCCACCTTAATTAACCATACTGGACAAATACCACGAAGAAGAGTAAAGTTTTTTGAGAAGAAGAAGAAGAAAGTCAGTAATAACAAACATGGAGACGACAGAAGTAACACTAATGTGATACTAATGTTGCAGCGTTTTCTCTGGTAAGGTTTAAAAGTTTAGCTTCGGCAGGAAGAGAAAAGAGAAATGAGTGAGAAGTTTCGTTTTTACTTCCACTGGCGGCGATCCGCACCGCTCCGTACTCCCGCTGATATTCTCTGTCTCCACCAGCACCTGGAAAACGGATCGAATGTACGCAGAGGACGGACAGAACGCTGCGTCCGTATCTGTCTTTAACGTTACTTGCAGTCATTGTTACTTTTATCACTGTCGCTTATTTTGAAAAATCTCCACACTCTTCACACTCCACACACATTATTCCTCCTCCTCGTACCTGCTGCACTGAACTGGGAATGTCACACGGCCGTAAGTGGTATCGGTGCATTTGTATCGGATTACTTTTACGAGTACGAGTACGAGTACACACACTGAGTATCGGAGCCGATCCCCGATACTGGTATCGGTATCGGAGCATCCCTACCGCAAACAAACACACAAAGCAAAGTGATCACATTATCTCCTGGCGGAAGTAACTGCAACTAAAAAATATTCCATTTGCTGAAACAATAGAGTTAAAAGAATAAGTTGAATAAGATCCATTAAAGCAGCTTTGTGTCTTCATTCTAATCTCATGACAGGTACTCATGAACAGGTCCTTAAATACACATGAAAAGTTTTATGGGGTTTTTTTTTGTCCTTAAAACTTGTCATCACCTCAGCCCGTCTCATTAATCTGACCGCAGCCGCTGCTTCTCATGACGCATGAAAGTACAAACAGTCATCTTGAATTCCTAAATCCTTCAGGGGGTGAGAGTGACATGTTAAAACCATCACTTAAAGTCAGACACGGATGCCATACTTAACTCTGTCCAAAAATCTGGGTCTGAATGAGAGCGTCAGCAGAATGCTTACATTGTAAATGTTCATGTGATATACTGTGTTTCATTAGTGTGTGTGTGTGTGTCTGTTGTGTTTAATATGTGTGAGTCTGTGGGGGGGGGGGGGGTTGTGTCAGTGTGGCGTCTCCCTGCAGTCTGTGGTATGGAGGTCGGAGAGAGTGTCTAGTGTCGCTGACTGGAATTACACTTACGGTCATTTTAACAGGACTGAACACATGAGGCACTTATGGAAGTTTTCCCTTTCATTCTGTCCGTCCTCATCGCTCCTTTTTGTTGGTCATGCATTGAGATGAAGTCACTGATATTATTAGTTTGTCATCTCGAAATGTCGATATATGAGTTTTTGTTTGTTTATTTTTTTTGTAATTTTACATCCATCACAACCACACTTGGATCTATTGTGTTGTTCAAGGTTAAGGTTACTTTATTTATATTTATTTAATCTATAGGTAGATTTGTTTTGCAGTCTAGGTGATTGCCTTGGCATTACAACAACACATACATTGAACATGCAAGACAGGCACTTGATCACGCTTACAGACAGGACAAAAAGTGCTCAGTGTTCCACCATTCATCGGTATAGCAGCATGGAAAAGTAAAAGAATAAAATAAATAAGATCAAATAAATAAAAACAAGATGCAATAAAACACAATAAAAACCAGAAAAGATCAAAACAATCCGGGATAAAAACCAGGATAAGAACATAAAATTAAAAAATTAAAAAATTTGAAGTCACAATAATAATAAATTGAGCAAAGAAATGGAATAAATAACTAAATAAGTTAGTAAAGTGCAATGTCACTATTTCTTATTGAGCTCAGTGACGGCGACAGGAACAAAGCTATTTTTATAAACGCTGTGTCCTGCACCTTGTTTTTCTTGGTTTTAGTTTCTTCCTCTGAAACATCCCTGCAAAGACTATTTCACATTATCTTAATGTGGTTAACATGCACACTAAATCAGGAATGTTTCCCCTGAATATTGGTGTGGTGCATGCAACAGGAGAGGGAGGCAACTGGGATTCTTTAATCTGGATGAGTGAAGATGTTTTGCATTGCTTAGACCAGTGGTGTTAAACTCATTTTCTTCCAGGGACCACATTCAGCCCAATTTAATCTGAATTAATAAATAATAGCATGATAACCAATAAATAATAACAACTCCAAATGGTTTTAGTGCAAAAAATAACATTCAATTATGCCAATATTTATGTTTACAAACTATCCAAACAAAAAGGATGTGAATAACCTGAAAAAAAAATGAAATTTGTTAAAAAAATATAAGTACAATTTTATCAGTGTTGTGCCTCAACTTATCATTTACACATATATATTACAGAGCAGATCTACAAAGGCACAAAACATTTAGTCACAGGCAGAATATTGTTAAAATTGCATTTAATTTTCTTTAGACATTTCAGGTTGTTCATGTTTGTTCAGGTTATTCACATTTTATTGTTACAGGATAGTTTCTTAATGTAAACATTTTCATAATTTAATGTTTTTTGCACTAAATCAAACAGAAAAAAATGGTGTGGTCATTATTTATAGGTTATAATGATATTATTTTTGAGTTCGATGCCCTAACTTGCACTTTACAAAGTCATCCCGCAGGCCGGATTTGAACCTTTGGTGGGCTGGTTTTGGCCCCTGGGCCGCATGTTTGACACCTGTGATTTAGACCTGTGTCACCAGAGTATGTCATGGAGAAAAAAACACTCTGACACACACAATATTTTGTTTTGATTATAGGTGTTATTAACATGAAAAATATAGGAAAATCCATGTGTTATGAAAGGATGAAAAAGTCCAGTTAAGGCATGGGTGCTGAATCTCTCTTTAAGAAAGCTCTAAAAACTTTTGATCATCACTGTGATAGACTAGAAAAACATAACCTTCTAAATTTTGAGAATTTAAAGATTTTTAAGTATGCTTGCTTTTCATATAAAGTGCTACATAACCTTGCCCCTCCCCCACTGCATGGCTTTTTCCAACGACTTGTAAGCGGAGGTAGGACACAGGCCTCTGGAAATGGGAGTTGTGTGATACCATTCAGACACAAAACATTTAGACAAAACGTACTGTCAATAGTAGGAGCTGAACTTTGGAACAGCCCACCCCCCCCAATAAGAGAGTGTCCAACAGACAATGCTTTTAAAACTCACTTAAAACAGTGGCTCCTAGAAAACCAGACGTGCACTCACTTTTACTTGACATACATTTTCATCACCCATACACTTTCTCTGTTTAGACAGACAGACAGACAGACAGACAGATAGATAGATAGATAGATAGATAGATAGATAGATAGATAGATAGATAGATAGATAGATAGATAGATAGATAGATAGATAGATAGATAGATAGATAGATAGATAGAAGTTTATTGATTAATATGTGCAGAATCCATCAATGAAAGTATATATAGAGAGAAGAGGGATTTGAACCCACGCCTCCAGATAGAGACTGCAACCTGAATACGGCGCCTTAGAGCACGTGGCCATCCTGTCCATTGCACCTACAACTGTATGTTAGAACTGAATGAGGACCTGCTGGACGAGCCTGAATAGAATAGAATAGAATAGAATAGAACAGAATAGAATAAACTTTATTGTCATTGTACTCATGTTACAATGAAATTATGCAGGCCTCCCCCCCCAGTGCAATCCAGCATAAACAAGATAAAAACACAATAGTATATAAATAAGGCTTAAGAATATAGAGATAATAAAAATATTAAAATAAATAAAATAAATATTTAGGCATAACAGTTAAAAACTTAAAAGCATAAATAGCATCAGAACTAACTTATTGAACTGGCTGGGAAATCAGTAATCTGCAGCTATGAGCTCACATTAAAGAAATCACTAAGTCTGTGCATGGAAATGGACACAAACTGTAAGGCAGTTGGTCGAGCACTGCAGTTAAAGACAGCAGCTTGTTCCGTCATTCATAAAAAAAAAGGTCCTTTTACTGGAGGTGTGCATAAAAATTCATCCAGAATAAATTCTGCATTGTGGGAGGGATGAAAAGAAAAATGATAGAATGGAAGTCCCTTCTGTCACATCGCACTGTCATGCTGTTGCCTGTGAAAATGCTTCCAATAAAGAAAGTTAATAATAATAATTTAAAAAAAAAACCCAATAAATTCTGCAGATTCATGAAGTATGAACAACAATGATGATTTGCTTTCAAACTGAGCAACACAATAATTTGTCATATGACACTGGCACATAAAATCTTCCAGAATGAATTTTGCAGGTGAAAGGAACGCCAACAAGGATGATGTTTGTTTTTGAGTGAAGTTTCTCAATGAATTAGGATCTAACAGGACCATGCATCCCCTGGGATTCTGCATCCCTACACCGTAATAAATTACTGTAAAAAACAGTAAATTTTCTACAGTATCATGCTGTTATTTGTAAATACAGTATAACGCTGTAAATAATGAGGTCTGTAAGGTGCAAATTTAAAACAGTAAGCTACTGCAAAATTTGACAGTATTCTACAGTATTTTCTTCAGTTCCTCCACTGCTGTCCGCCCAGAACTGCTCTGAACAAAATCATCTGGCATCAAATCCCACCAGCTCATTTAGAAAAGATTCAGTCAAATGAATGTTAACTATAGACTTGCTGCATCAAAGGTAAGTGGTTCTTTTTCGAAGCAGAAGGATAAAATAAAATGAGAAAATAACTGAGGATGACTATTTTCACCTGGACTGAACCCCATACGGCACTGGAACGGAGGTCACCTGATGCTTCTACCAACACTGCCAGAACTCCATCCTGCTCCAGTTGTTCATTTATCAAGGAAATTGTGATTTTATCAACGTAACTGTGGCACTTTGGGTTCATTAAACATTAAATTGCCTTCATAAACTGGATGCAACTTGCACAGTATAACACGGGTGATAATACTGTTCATATTTCGGGGTGCTAACCATATGTAGCAAACATGCAGCTAATTTAAGCTGAAGCATACTTGCTAGCTGCGAAGTGGACACCGTTAAACTAAACAGCGTGTCAATTTACATGGCTATATATAATAGTGTCATCTCTTGTTTGAGCTTTTTCTAGCAAAGTTCATGATTTTGTGACAGGTTAAAATGCCTTGGCGCATTATTTTTTTTTTGAAATGTTCTTCATAGGTCATTAATACATTTATTTGTTTTCAGGTATTATTATAGATTTATGTATGTTGTTGCTGAAGTGCAAAGGTACTGTGTAATTACATTTATATTTCATTAATGATGAAATATATAGGTTTATATAATTTAATTTTACATTTAAAACTAGTAATTAAAATTGTTACATATTTTGTTTAAAAATCAGATGCATTTAGAAAAGATTTTGTTTAAAACAAGTAAAATACAGTTTGTTCGATGTTTCATATCTGATTGATTTATACTGTCTGGAAGGAAGTAGTTGTGCGCATGTGCACCGTGAAGGTGAGTGTGGTAATGGCGGCTGTTAAATAAACAGCGTTCAAGTGAGGAAAACACAGCGAGTTCGTTATTATTTCAACACCACATTCAACGCAGCCATCTCCCTCAAACGTCCGGGCGGAGAGCGCAACAATTTTGCATTTTAAAATGTAATTTGAAATGTTAAAATCCTAGCTTTTCGCTGTGTTATACCGTAAATATTACATTAAATATGTTTTACAGTAATATGTTGTGTCTTGGAATACGGTAGTTACTGTAAAATGCAGCAACTGTGGCTAACAGTATTTTACAGTAAAAGGTACATTATATACAGCCCAGTACCGGAATACTTTTTACAGTAAGAAACTGTAGTTGTAGATTACAGCAGAGATACTGTAGAATAATAGTAACATGCTGGCAAGTCTAGCTGCCAGTATTTTACTGTTATTTAACGGTCAAATTTGTTCCAGTGTACATCATGTTTACTTCATCCTGTAGCAGAGCTGGATTTGGTGCAGTTTCAGTTCTTCACAGAGCAGCTTCCTCCAAAATCAGCAATGAGACCTTGAAGAAATAGTTCCATCACCAACCAACCAACCAACCAACCAATATTACAACAATTATTATTTATTCCTCTTCTTGTGTCAAATATGAGCATTGTTCTGACAAAGGGATTTTTTTCCCAAAGTGAAATTTCTGAATGTGCATTAAATACATTCATGTAAACATGTCTAATACTTAACTTGTATACTCATCAGGCCTCTTAATGATCCCACATATCTAGGAGAAACTAAAAATACAATACAGTTCAAAATTCATTCATATAGAATACAACTTCTGATCATGAGAGGGTGAAAGACGGATGGGATACTTTATGTTCTATCAATAGACAATGATGTTAACTGTAGGTTCTGATGGTTTTTTAACAGTATACACATATTTCACATATTCATATATTTTCTTATTACATCTTAAGATAGAAGATAAATGCACCTGTTTATTACAGTCCTTCAAAAACAACAATGCTATAGGCTTTTGCATAGTAGTGTATTTGCCTTTATTTTGTCTTAAAAATGGGATACACAGTAGTTCATAGGTCTAAGAGTAGGAGTTTAACCTGGCATTTTTTACAGAAACGTCACCTACACTCAGTACAGAGCTGGAAATGTGTTTGCAAAGAAATTGGTAAATAAGTTATTAAAGCTATTTTTACGGAAGAGGAAAAAAGAGAGAAAAAAAGGTTCACTATTTTTATTACTATTCTGAGAGAAAAGTCAGGATTCTTACTTTTTCCTCGGAATAATAATCCTACTATAATGGACGTTCTGGGTCTGATGCGTGCCCGATGCATGTCCTGATGTTGCAGCACAGGAGGGCGTTTGTACAGGTTTTCCTCAGCCGTCACAGGCCCCATCGACGCCAAACTCACCAGATGAATAGAAACATTACCCGACTATCTACTAGGCACAATTTTATGTCCGTATTCAACTGTTGTGAGGTATGTTGGCTGATTTTATCCATCCTGGCTCGCTCAGCCAGGCACGACAGATGTGACGTTCATGGATGAGTCGACGCTTTTGAACGGCTCTTTTAAGTGAACGATAGCAACTGATTCATTGCGAGCCGTTCGTTTACGAGCCGTTCTTATTTTCAAATCCCCCACACTGCCTTCATGCTTCATCTGTGTGAGTCTGTATGAGTCTGAGTTGTCCACGCTGCCTTCACCTGAATGACTAATGACATGTCCGAGTTTGAGTTGTCCCAGCACACCACATTTACTTGAATGCAGCTACGTGTGCAGCTAATTTAGGGGAGGAGTTATCAGTGACAGTCCGACTGACTGGACTGTAGACATTTACCGCTGGATCAGAGAGGAGCGACTGGAAAAAGCGGAGATGTGGGATTGACTGGAGGAGCATCTTCTTCTATAAATGTAGATATGCGTTCATGTGGTGGAAAAGCCGGGCCCTGGTGGACCCCGGCCGGGCCCTGGTGGACCCCAGCTGGGCCCTGGTGGACCTCAGCCTCACTACAGTTATGGTATTCAGTACCTGTCTGCTGTTCTACTCTATGCAACGGGCCGTGAAACACGCTCTAAAATCTGTTTCCTTTTACATATTTGAAGGTTTTTCAAAAAAATCATGCAATAATTACTTTCCCTGGTAACTAATTACATTTACGAAGGAGTAATTGTGTTACTAATTCAATCACTTTTTTGGAAAAGTAATTAGTAACTATAACTAATTACTTTTTAGAAGTAATTTGCCCAACACTGGTGGTTATGCTGCCATTCATGAAATTTCTACTGCTAGCAGACGATGCTACAATGTGAAGGCCTCAGTTCACTACCGCTGGATGAATGTAATCATCCTTGACAGGCCAAACAAATACATGCTCTTCCCTTCATGCCTCACATGTTGGCTCAAATTATACCTGCACAATGCATGATTAGATGATACTTTAGAAATGGATAGTGGTGGCGGACAAGTTCTACTTATCATGCTATTGTACAAGGGCACCATGGGTACAATGCTGCTAGTTATAATAAAAAATATATATATATTGGACCTTTTTTTTTTTTCAGTGGCCCTAATCCTCTTCTGTATATTTTACGGCCAAATTGTCAAATATCATCTTTTAACATTTATATATTAAATTGTGTGTCTAGACACAAACAGTACATTTGTATCTACACACACACACACACACACACACACACACACACGCATACATCATGACAATAATGTATAGTGGTATTCAGGAATGTCATGGACAGAAGGCCAGTTGGTATTCTTCATCTGCAACGCCGGCTCTATTTCTGAAATGACAAACAACAACCTGTTGTTTTTCTGCCCTCAGTGACTGAGCCGTCATGTCTAAAAGAACTGGAACAGAAGGTGCACGACGGTCTAATGCATTTGTGTTTCAGTGCAGATTCAATGAGTGGTATGATTTATTTGAAGAAGAAGAAGTTTTCCACAAAATCTAAGATAACTGATTCTGTTTTGAGCAGCAAACACAAAAAAATAATGATATTTTTTATCTGTTTCAAAATGACTCAAACATCTGTGATAGAAATGTGATCATTTATTGGATGGTCAGAAGTGGCAAAGATACACGAGAAGTACAGTGTGAAAATAGACTTGAGATCTCTTTTACAATTCTCTTTTTTCTTTATAACAATCAAGAGAATGAAACAGGAACATAAAAAAATCACTGGCATGTTTTTCTTTTCTCATATGTTTTATGTGGTTTTCATCTTGTTACATATATGATCTTTTGTATGCGTTCTTTTCCCTTCTGTTTAGACTGAGATCAATGTTGATGTTGGGAAGACACACGTGTAAAACATTCAGAACTAATAATCAATAATTCCTCTTAAGTGCATAAAAATCAAACCAACAAGCCTGTTTAGAAAGTGCAGAATAGGAACTGCAGATTTTTTTTTTTTAACTGTATGGAGTAAAAGGAAAAACTTACAACTCAAGTAAAGTACAGATATCTGGAAACTTTACTTAAGTACAGTGATAAAGTATTTGTACTTGTTACCCAGGCTGATGGATATTTGTGAACACATGCTGATTATTGTGCTACAAATAATACTATGATCGATGTGGCTGCAATCACTCTTACATCATAAGACGACGCTTTTGTTCCTCTTTCTGCAGAAAAGGCAGGAGTGTGAAACACAACTGTTAATGAGGAACTCTAACATCTCAGAACCTGATTTCACAGTCAGTTGTGGATATATGTAAGGTGTTTTTCATTGTAGCTGTACATGTCAAACACAATATGCAATAATATCCTTTGCAAAGTCAAGATCTTCAGCGTCAGTGTCATATTTCCAAAGCTGTTGATGTTATTTACACAACTGTTTTCTTTACACTTCTTCTTTGTTTTACATGTTTGTTTTCTTTTCATATTGCCGTATGAAAATAAAGGTATCTTATTTTAAGTCTATTCTACTGAGTCTGTTCTGAGTCATAGTGTAAGAGGTCACTTCCAGCAATATGTTAAACAGATTTTCCAAATGTCATCTACTGTATTAAATGCCCACACATAACATGGCCGGCAGCAAAGACAGACTCTGACTAATGTTTTCATCGGGAATGAATTAAAGTCTCATCTACTGTGTTTACGCTGAAACAAATGCACTCTGACATGGATCTGGCCATTGATGGAAAGACAGAAGGACAAATTGATTCAGTAGTTGTTCAGGTTGGAAATGGTTTCATCTGCCCTTTATCACTCATTTCTCAAATCCTTTCCTGTTTTTTTTTTTTTTTTTTTTTTCCTGCCCCCTTCAGAAAATCTTTCCAACTCCATCTCAGAGCCAGCTCATATCTGCCGGCCGTCAGACTCAAGTTTTCCGTGGGTTTTCTGGGGATCCTGGGCTTCAAAAGATGGATGATAGAGGAAGCTAACGCGTTAGTTTGTCCGTCCCACAGTTTGGAAAAAGCCTTGGCCTGGCAGCCGGCCTGGGCACAGAGAGGCCAAAGGTCAAGTGTCAAATGGGGACTGATGTGGAAAGCTGCATGCCGCAGCCCTAACCTTTGACCTGGTGGTATATGTGGACAGTGCAGTACTGTTCCACTTTGGAGAGAAGCAGTCGTCGAACTACACACACACTCTCAACATCTTCAATGAAAACACTGCAACAAAGGCGACAGAAAAGTGTTTCCACTGATCTGCAAACCACCCATATGTCTAATTTCAGCTTTTGTGAACCAGAAATGTGGTTGTGGCTACACTTGTGGCATCGTGGCCTTGCTTTATGTTGATGTCTTTTCTTTCAGCTCATTTTCTTTCTGTCTATCTCTTAAGAGTGGACAGACAAGGTTAACATGTAAAGTTTAACATACACCTTTTCATTCCTTTAAAAATCTCATAACAGTGCCAGGTAATAGACTGGCCCCTGCAAATTAGCATAGCAAAAGACAAGTCTAATAAAAGTCTGATAAAATGTCTATAATGTATCAATAAACATTCAACACAACTTAAATAATTAAAATCATTTACTATTTGTGTCTCCTTATGTGCAAAACATTCTTTTTATGTGTAACTTCTGAATGAAGGATTTACTGCTTTAGGCAGGAGGTGGTTGAGGTGTTGGGTCAAAAATAGAAAATCCAGGATTTTACCACCAGAGCTGCCACTGGAGTTGGAAACCCAACGCTTAGTTTATTTTTGGGTGATAAAATCACTTTGGTCAGAGTAAGGAAAGATCAGGATTTGAGTGAAATATGGTGCATTGTAAGTCACTTTACATCACATCTTTATAGACTTTATTTATTTAACCAGAAAAAAACCTCAGTGAGATTAAAATCTCTTTTTCATGAGTGTCCTGGCCAACACAGCAGCAGCAGCAGCAGCAGCAGCAGAAGTTACAAAAAGTAGAAATCACAGCCATACATCCACACTAAAAATATACATAAAACACGATAAAAGTCAGTTCTAAACCAATGCATGGTGTTTTTCCCAAACCCAAACTAAGTGCTACTATGAAATTAGAGTTATTTATTTGACATGGACGGAACAGTAGTAGTGGAACTGCAATGTTAATGATGCACAAGTATCAGATACACTGGATTAACCGCTTGTAGTGGAATACTTTTATTTAAAAAGAAAAAAAAGAAAGGAAAGGTCAGGAATTTAGAAATACAATACATACAATACAGGTTATGAAAATTCCTTGTCTATGCAGAAATTTTAGATGTGAGAACAGTGTCATTTCTTTTTTTCCCATTATTAAACACCTCTATTAAAAACATTAAATCCATGTTGTATTTTCAACCCTGTTGCTAAGCAGTTCCACTGTTTGACTTTTTCTGCTTACTTAAACCTGTGTACCTGTTGGTGTCATGAAATTCATTTACACCTCACATCAAAGCTTCAGTATGTGTGGGTGGGTGTGTGGGTGGGAGGGGGGTTAAATACATGATCGACACTTCTAATTAAATGTGATTGATTGAAATTTGATTAATTACAGATCACAGTTAAGAAATACAACAAACACTGCGATGTGGTTCATTGTAAATGCACTGGGTTTGACCCCCAGTTGGATAAGATAAGATAAGATAAATCTTTTTTGTCATTGCACTAACATGCTATGTACACAATAAAAATTGCAGCACTGCCCCAGATGATGCAAAAGAGAAAGCATGCAAAAACAAGAAAAGCACTCGGAGAGCACAGACCTCCGCCGATCACCACCAAAATATCAACATTTCCTGAAAATTCCCTGAAAATCCGTCCATAACTTTTTCAGTTATCTTGCTAACAAACAAACAAACACGCACGCACATATGCAAACACACAAAGCAAAGTGATCACAATACCTAATAAAGGTAATAAAAACACACACAACAATAAAAACAGGGCAAAATATAAACTGAATAAAATTTACAAAATGTGCAAAAACATGGATATGTGCAAGATAAATAAATAAATAAATAAATAAATAGAAGTCTATTGCTGATGGCCCACTGTTAAAAAGAAAATCAGTTAATCAAGTGTGGACTCAGTCCCCTGTGTTTCAGTGGCAGATCTTTGCACCTAATGTGTTCTATGTGCTAATGCTAATGCTAATGCTAGGTACAGTGTGTATGTATTAACGTGTGTAAAATGACCACATTTCCCTGTGGTGATAATAAAGCGAGTTAGCCTGAACCTTTACTGACAGTAAACGGCATCAGGACGTGTATGTTTTTGTCAGCTTTCTGATTTGGACAGAGAGGAAAGAGATGCATTTCCACATGTGTTTTTTTCCCTGTAATCCACCTCCACCTCCAGAGCACGGATTAACGCAGCAGCAATGATTAAACACACATGCATGCAGACGGACATGCATGCATGCATGACCTCCCACTTCCTCCCTCGCATACTCAGCCGACGCCCCGTGAGCGTCCCTCTCTGGTCTTAATGGAATCCTGATGTTCTGTTAACCAAACCCCCACCGCCCCGGTTCCCTTCGGCCAGGGCTGAGGCTGTTAAAAATGTGGTTTCGCACTCTTCCCCTCGTCCTCAGCTGCTGCAGAGGGACACTGACAAGAGGCAGCTGTTGCGGCGGTGAGAGGTGTGAGTGATGCAGTAGGCAGCAACTAGAGAAGATGCACAGGCAGACACTTAGACAGATGGAGAGGGTCACCTCCACAACGCACATCCACATGATGAATACGAGACATTTTATCTGCAATAAGTCTGCGGTTGTGGCTTGTGGGGTTTCTTTCAGTAAATCTGTAGCTTCAGACATGACGAGAGGCTGAGACCATTTTGGACAGAGAAGCTGCTGGGGAGGCAAGGTTATTATCGTTAACGAAAACTAACGAAATGACGAAAACTAGAATTGTAAAAACATTTTCGTTAACTGAAATAAATAAAAACTATAATTAAAAGAAAAAACGATAACTAACTGAAACTGTATTGTGTGCTTATCAAACTAAAACTTATAAAAATTATGGATAAAATTCCTTTTGTTTTCGTCAATGTAGTATTGATACAAAATCGATTTTTTTGCGTTCTAGCAATTGTAGCTGGCGGCACCGTACGAGACTTTACGATCCATCGCTTCTTGTCACTTGTCGTTTAGAGTCATCTTCTCATCTTCTCTGCCTGGAAACATGCAGACTAAAGTTGGGAGAAAGCAGCAGAGTCCTGTCTGGGATTTATTTGAATACAACAGCGAAGAAGATAAAAGCTACGACAAAACTAAAATTAACCCTTTCATGCATGAATTATGAGAACCTTAGTTGAGGTTTGTTTTTTTGTTTTTTTGAGTGTTTTTATTCCTCCTTAGGCATGAAAAAAACAATGAGACTAAGGTTTTTTTTTTCATGGAGTTACAAAAATGTCCACTCAGCTACACCATGAATTTTATCCTTGAAGGAAAGAAACATGTATTTAAAACCCAATATCATAAAGTGATATGAAAACAGTGAAATGAAACCATGTTTAATGCAGCTAATCTGATGTTTTCTCACATTTTAACATATTCTAATACTAGTTATTACTCACTTTATGGAGATAATATGCAAAAAATAACAATTAACAATTGATTTCCACTCAAGAACCAATCAAGAACAGCAAAGTTACGGTAATGGTATGAATTGCAGTTTATGAGATGATGCATAAGTGTCCACTGTGTTGGCTGATATGGAACTAAAACAACTAAACCCATGAATATACAAGAGAACAGCTGTAGTGACCACTATGCATGAAAGGGTTAATACTAAAACTAAGCTAAAACTAAGCATTTAGAAAAAAACATGAAAACTAATAAAAACTAGCAAACCTGCTCTAAAAACGAATTAAAACCAACTGAATTAGAGGGGGAAAAAATCAAAACTAAATAAAACTAAACTATAATGAAAAATCCAAAACTATTATAACCTTGCGGGGAGGACCCTGAGATGTTGTCGATGAGAATGAAACTAAGTCTGAACACAAGTCGAGGATCCCAGCCGGAAGACAGGAAGAGGGTCTGGTAGAAGGGAGCCAGTTTAGACAGCTGGTGTCATGTAACGCTCTAATAAAACTCTTCCCGTTTTGCTAACATTTCCCTGTGGAGACAAAAGCAGACACACACGAAAATACAGATGCACAGTTGGACGAGCTTGTTAGTAAAGTAAACAACACATATGTGAGAAAGCGGGCACACCTTATAAAAAGGATGTGCAGTCAAGGGTTTTATTAATTGGGGCTTAGTAATAGGCTGTGTGCCAGAAACAGCCCAGGACAGCTGAACTACGGTGTATGTGTGTATGTGTGTGTGTGACAGTGTGTATGTGTGTGTGACCTTGTTGTCCTTGGCTCTATATGTGAGGCTGTATTTCTGGCATCCTTTCAGCAGTAGCTCAGATCCAGGTGCCTTGTCCTAAAGGCAGGAGCTCATGTACACTGTAGATACATGTATGTATGAGTGGTGCATGTATGTTGGTGTGTGAGGTGCTGAGTGATACTCCCTGTTGCATTTTGTCAACATGTGTCAGCGCCTTCATTTGCTTCTTTTTCTCTTCATTGCTCCTACCATCCCTGCTCTGTCTCATATTCTGTGCTGAGCTGCTCCAGTTTGGGACGGCAAGGAGTTAAAACCTACACGTCTGCTATTTCTTCCACTTGCAAAGATTTGTTAGCAGCACATTGAAAGAAAGCCTCCAGCTGCTTGTTTTTAACGAAAAATTCACAAAATTCAATTATGACAAAAATAGACTGAAACTTTTGAAGCAGATTTTCTCTCCACATTTCACTTAAAGTTTTACGCCTTACATTAGATCACAGGTGTCAAACATGTGGCCCAGGGGCAAATCCGGCCCGCCAAAGGGTCCAATCCGGCCCTCTGGATGAATTTGTGAAATGCAAAAATTACACTGAAGATATTAACAATCAATGGTGTTAAAATCATTTTAATTCGGGTTCCACATACAGACACATACAGTTTAATTAGATTTCCACTGGGTCAGAACCAGTAAAATATGATCATAATAACCTATAAATAATGACAACCCCAAATTTCCTCTTTGTTTTTTTGGTGTGAAGAAGTAAACTTACGTGCAAATGTTTACATTACCAAACTATACTTTTATAAAAAATGTGAATAACCTGAATATGAATAAATGGAAATGTCTTAAGAAAAGTAAATGCAATTTTACCAATATTCTGCCTGTTACTAAATGTTTCGTGCGACTGTAATGCACATGTGTAAATGATAAACTGATAAACCTAGGCAGAATATTGTTAAAATTGCACTCGTTTTTCTTAAGACAATTCCAGTTGTTCATGTTATTCAGATTTTTAAGGAAACTTTGTAGATGTAAACCTGATCATAATAAAATGTTACTTTTTTCACTGTTAGTATTTTACTGGTCTGGCCCACTGCAGATCAAACTGGGCTGAATCTGACCCCTGAACTGAAATGAGTTTGACACCCCTGGTTAGGGATGGGAATCGTTACGAATTTAATGATTCCGATTCCATTATCGATATTGCTTATCGATCCGATTCCTTATTGATTCTCTTATCGATTCTCATTGGGTGAGGGAATAAAAGAGTACTAACGGGCGTGTTTTCATTAACTGTCTTTCATATTTCCATCTCTGCACAGAAAATATAACATATACAGTATGTACAAATAATAATAACAGATGACGCCGGGCCAGTTGGGGGGGGGGGTACAGTGAAAGTGAAACTAAAGACTCTTTACTAATTCCTCTATTGCCGCATTTCTACTACATGGAACCGGTTCGACTCTGCTCGGCTTGTCTCCCGTTGTTGTGCACCTCATTTCCTTTCCCTTCTTACCTTCGGAAACTTGTATTTGAGGAGTTACGATGTTTGTTGCCCACAACGGAACCGGCCTGGTGTTCACTCTGCTGCTACATTCACAAGCGCTGCTAAGTAGACAATCAAATACGTGACATTCCTGTAAATGATTCACATGCTGTGGACAAATGTTTGAGGATATTGGAGGGATTCCACCCTTTTGAAGACATGGAAGCTTTGACAGTGTTCCAGTGGACCTGGTGTCGTCTTTTTAGACAGTTTCTGCCTCAACGTCACATTGGCCACATTCTGACCAAAACAATGCAGCGTACGTGTGATGTCATCACGCATGCACAACAAAGGCGGAATCGATAAACAGAATCGTTAAGCAGGCAGGCAAATGATTCCAAGGAATCGAGCTACTGGGAACCGGTTCTCAAAAAGAACCGGTTCTCAATTCCCATCCCTACCCCTCGTCTGTATTGTTGCTAATGTTACTTAATTAGAATGAACTGACATAATATAAATATAATTAGTTAAATGTAATATGAATAACGCCTCTTCTGTTAATGTGGATTCCATCTGAGTCACAACAGACTTTCTGTCAGCAGCAGTGATGAAAACAACTCCTATGATTACCGGTCACTTCATGAGGAAGTAAAAGGGATGGTTTTCCCCAATAATGAAAAAAACATATTTTCTTAATTCTTTCTATGGGTTATTCTCTGGATTTTTTGTTTTTGTGTTTGTTTGTTTTTTTTGCATTTTTGAAAAACAGCAGAACTATTAGAAAATGGTATAAGTATTAGGAGGATATGATTATAGTTACCTCCGCCAAGGAGGTTATGTTTGTGCTGGCGTGGGTTTGTCTGTCTGTCTGTGTGCAAGGTAACTCAAAAAGTTATGGACGGATTTGGATGAAAATTTCAGGAAATGTTGATACTGACACAAGGAACAAATGATGAAATTTTGGTGGTGATCGAGGGGAGGGGGGGGGGGGGGGGCACTGATCTGCCTTGGCGGAGGTCTGCGCTCTCTGAATGCTTTTCTAGTTATAATATAAAATAGCATTCATAATCATGTTTTCATTAGTGTACAATCAAAAATGAGAATCATTCTGTTTCTGTTATGTTTAAACAAGTCACTTATATATAAAGATGGACTATGTTATGTTCCCTCATCTTTTCCCTATTTTATACGTTGCATCCTGTGTTAAAACAGAATATCCTACTATATCTGAGTTAATACCAACCCAGAATGGCTCTGATGTGAGATTTTTGTTTTATTCACCGCCACCATAAGTGAGGGTGGAGAAGTACTCAGTTTGTTGTAATCTGCAACTTAACCACTAGGTGTCATCAAATATTATCTAATGAACCTTTAAGGTCAATCAGGAGCTTGTCTTCTGTCCATGTGGGAGTCAATCAGGATGATGTTTCTGGGTGCAGTAAACTAAATTAGATGCAGGGTAATAAAGCATCGTCTTCTGCTTTAATCAGGGACCTGTTATGTAAGTGGCTCTGAAATGTTTAGGTGACCTGCTGTTGTCCCTTCTCCACCCTCTGGTCGTCTTCCTGTGAATCTGGACCAGCTCCTCCTCGTCTTCCAAATTGAGCTTCAGTTTTATTTTTACACTTTGGACAGAACAAGGTAATGTATAGCATGTGCAAAAACACAGTCTCACAACTAAATAGACACAAACATGCAGTAGCTATACAACACACACACACACACACACACACATTTTCCTGCACACACACACACACACACACACAACATGTCATGTGATTCGTTCCTTGTGATAGTTGATGTTGTTATAGGAGACACATTCCAGTTGGATTTGGAGGGGCTCTTAGGTGTGTGTGTGTGTGTGTGTGTTTGTGTGTATCCAGAAGTGTGTGTGCAAAGAACTTGAGTACTTTAAATGAAATCCATCACAGGGTATCCATCAACTGGTCTTACTCTCACTCATCAGCGTCGTAACTTCACACCAGAGGCGACACAACCGCAGACTAAATCCTCTTTTAGATGCTTTTTCTGCTCATGGCTCATCTGTTACAACTGCGGTTTCAAGTCCACGATCGAGCGGCGCCAGCGTCCTCACAGTCACACAAGTCCTGTAAACCCCACCAGACCATGTGGATCTAATAGCAGCGGTCATTAAAAGTGTGACAGCAGAGGCGACAAGTCGTCACTTTTAGCCCAAAAAAGCTTGAGCAGAGCTTTGAGCAGTGCTGTCCAAGCTGAAGGCATGTGGGTGATACTGCCGTCCACCTGGCTAACCCAAAGAAAAAACCCTTATTGTCCACATTTATAAACTCAAACTGTATCATGATCTGCAGTCTCTGCTGTAGTCGACTACCTGGTATCCATAGAAACACAGAATCTGAGCGCTGAAGTCTTGCACTTCTCCAAATTAGTTGTGTGGCTAAACTGTACTTGCTGCCATGTGAACAGTGTGTTTCACATATTAATAATTCAAGCAGCCTGAGGCATAAAATCTTTTGAGGTCGTTACCCATATCATAACATTCAATGATTGTTATTTCCAAAAATGTGTCATATTATGGACCCCCCCCCCACAAAAAAAAAAAAAAAAAAAAAAAGGGTTCACTAAAGAGTTTAGGAATCTGCCAATGAGGGAGAAGACAGAAAGGGAATGACATGCAGCAAACAGCCTCAGTGATTGGGGCAAATTAATGGGTTTTAGAACTTTATACAATGCAAAGATGTTATATAGTATGAGATATATTAACCCTTTCATGCATGAATTATGAGAACCTTAATCAAAAATTTTTCCTGAGTATTTTTATTCCTTTTTAGGCATGAAAAAAAACAATGTGATTGAAGATTTTCTTCTGAAAAATAAACATAAAAAAATTAATAAAATAAAAATAATTTTAAAAATTTAAAAAATACATAAAAAAAAAAAAAAAAAGAAAAAAATAATCTTATGAACCTATTTTTCATGAAGTCGCAAAAATGTCCACTCAGCTGAACACCACACGTTTAATTTTTGACGCACAGAAACATGTATTTACAAATAAATTGTGTGAAAACTATGGGGAGGGCTTGTGGTTCTGGGGGTTTATGCTCAGGAGAGATCTACATAATGTTACCAATTCATGTCAGAAAAGATATGTAGTGTCTTAAAACTTTAATAAAAATGTGTAAAAAACAACAACAACAACAAAAAAAAATCAACGAAAAGAACAACAAAATCCATGAATATACAAGAGAACAGCTGTAGAATAGCTGTCCACTGTAGTGACCAGTATGTATGAAAGGGTTAAAATCTTAATGCACAGCACAACACTACACCATATGAAAAGTTCTTGAACAGCAGTGTTTGAGAGGCTCTGCTTAATTTCAAATTGGAAATGGGTTTGATTTTTTTAATCAATATGCCAGAATTTATGAACCTAAAATTTTAAATATTTTTTGGTATAGCTGAGCTGACATGTTGAACATCCTTTTGGAACAGTTGGATAAAAACACAAGTCTGATTTAAAGGTTCAATGTGGAAGATTTACTGGGATTCTGATTGTAGGAAATGGAATAGAATATTCATTATCTTTTCAATAGTCTATGTTCACATATGTTTTTGTTACCTTTGAATCATCAATAGTCCACTTATAACTTAACCCTTACTAAAAAAGCCAAGAATAGACACAAGAACTAGCTCTAATAAGAGACTTCTGTATTTTTTCTTTCTTTTTGTGTTCACTTGGTTCCAACTTGCAAATTCAGAGCTAGACGACACTGAATATCACATAATAAATCTTAAAGTGTATTTTATGTTTATACTGTATTTAAGAAGTGCCATCTTGTCTCGTTGGAGCCAGAAGTGACCGTATTTGGGACAACAGGGGGGAGCTGTGAAAGTACAAGGGGAGATGGGTGTCCTAATGCTAGCTTACTGATGCAAGAATATGTCAAATTTGTAAGTCTAACTAATTAACCACAATTACAGTCAGACCGTCATGAAAAACCTTTTATTAACTCAACCAAACTGCTAAAAGTGAGTGACATCTCAGTCACACCTGTCAAAATCCAACATGGCAGACATCAAAACCTTTTATTCCACTTATCATCTTAATAACAGAACAATAATGTAAACGATGGAATATATAAACACTTATTAGATCCAAATATAGCAAATGAGAAGTTGAAAAAAAAACTGTTGATTTAGTATTTCTATAGACGTCTTTTGCCCTTTTCCACTGCTGGCATCAGGTCTTCTCTGGGGTGCCGAGAAGGGGGGTAAATGTGACAAATTCATGGGACCCAGCAGTTGTGGGAGGCCCATAGAGCAGTGGAGGGGGTCCAGTGGATACAGGCTAGAAGTTGTGAAAATGTCGTGGAAGATCCGCTGTATAAGTCAGACGTTGAAAGTATGTTGTTTCAGTTTCGCTTTCATGCTAGCATATGCCTTATATTTGCCATATATCGTGTTTTTCTTTGGACTCGTGTTTGCGTGTTTTGTTATTTGTGGGTATGTCTGCTTGTGATAAAGGCACCATATGCCGCGTTTCCACTACGTGGTACCGGCTCGGTTCGACTCGACTCGGCTTTTTTGCGTTTCCATTACGAAAAAAGGACCTGGAATCTGGTACCCGGTACTAGTTTTTTGGTATCACCTCTGCCAAGGTTCCAGAACTGGGGAACAGATACTAAAAGGTGATGTGTAAACACTGCAGACCACTGATTGGTCAGAGAGTCGTCTCGGTGACCCGCCGTTTTACAAAAAACAGATGCGGAAGTTGACAGTAAATATAGCGGTAGGTTAATTCACATGATGACAGCCAGTAAAACTACACCATCCAGTCAGGAGATTCAGTCTTTGGTGGCCAACGTAAAAATTCAGCATGAGTTTGACGAGACAACACGCAACGAGCGAGTTTATCAGCGACTCTCTGAGCAGATGACACAGGAGTAACGTGCCGCATCGCTATGACGACCAGGTACTGTAAAGTCAGTAGTAGCCTGTAATGGAAACGGTCTCCAGGAATAGGACCTGGTACCGAGTTGAGTCGAGCCGAGTCAAGTCAGGCCGGTTCCACGTAGTGGAAATGCGGCATAAGATACTGAATTTTATGAAAGGGTCCACAACATTTACCTTTCATGGGGCCTGCGATTGGTAGTGGGGCCCCTGGGTCATCTCACCCTGAGAGCAGTGATTAGGAGGGACTATAGGATATTATGTCTGGTCCTGCCTTCGCTGAGGTTGAAAATGAGTCAAAGTAATGCTCAATGTGTATTTGTTACACCACAATTGTCGCTGCATCAGTTCATGGTTGTGTCACCATGTTGCAACATCGAACATCTATCCAAGCTAGCAGGATATTTCTGAAAGCTTTGGAGAAAGGTTCCGCTTACGCTATATTGTGATAAACCGACCACAAATTTAAAGTGTAAACAACTATACTGTCCCCTATAAAATGTTAACATAATGTCAGAAACTATAATTTACAGTTTTAAGTGTCATGCTTCTTTGTTGTTGTATTACTCTGAGCTACAGTTGCACCAAAGACAATGATAGTTAACTATAGCAAGAACTAACCCTGCAATGGAAATTCAGTGCACTAGAGGCCAAACTGAGCAGATGTGTGCTTAAAACAGCACCAGAAAAAGCATATGTGATTTGGGTCTTTTCAGTTCCAACATCTAGTAGCTGTTGGTGGTGTTACACTTTAGGATCCTTCTATATTAGCTTCACTTTGGAGTCACAGTACTTGCCTCTTGTTTTTCAGCAAAAACTGCCCATAAATGTCCAAGAGCCAGCATCACAAATGTGAGTCTATGCTGTTACATCATCTTCTGTGTGAAAATATTGTGGTTTGTTGCATCAATTAAAAAAAAAAAAAATTCTTCTTTTTTGACATAAATAATTTATTGAGAAAATCAATATATAAAAAGCCTCTGTATATAGCATAAATATATGTTAGGTAAAAGTCTGAGATTGTTCAAATTGAGGTTAGTGAGCTGTATTTGTAACTGAAGTGTAGCTGCACTTTAAAGGCTATAGTTACAGTTGGAGCTGAAACGATTAGTCAATTAATCCTCTCGAATTGATTAAAAATAACAATTTGGTTACAATTTTCCTCAGTATTTGTCTTAGTAAGTTGTAAAAAAAAATGTGCTGAAGATTGTAGTACACATATTGTGTGTAGATGCCATTTGACTAGTTTGTTGTTGTTATTATATAAATATAGTATATATACTTCTATAGTGTTGTTATTGTTATTTCTAAATAGATATTTTTTTTATATATCCTTTTACTTTTATAATTTTTGTGGTTGTTGTTTCAGCTAATAAATAGTAAATAAAGGACAAGTTGTCATTTTCAGTCATGTCTTTTTCACATTTTTAGTTTTTTTTTTTTGCTTTTTCAAATAATCGTTTAATCCACAGGTGTCAAACATGCAGCCCGGGGGCCAAAACTGGCCCGCCAAAGGTTCCAATCTGGCCCGCAGGATGACTTTGCCAAGTGTAGAAGATATTAACAGTCAAGAGTGTTGAACTCGAAAATAACAGCATAATAACCTAGAAATAAAGACTCCAAATGTTCTTCCTGGTTTAATGTGGAAAAAAAAAAAAATGACGTTATGCCTATAAATAATGTTAACTCCAGTTTCTTCTCTTTGATTTATTACAAAGAACATTAAACTCTGATATCCTTTAACAATAAAACGTCAATAACTTAAACAAATATGAACAACCTGAAATGTCTAAAGAAAAATATGTGTAATTTTAACAATTTTCTGCCTGTTATGTGTCATGATAGATCTGATCTGTAATGCACATGTAGAAATCATAAGTTGAGGCAGAATATTGATCACATTTTTCTTCTCATTTTTCTTCAGAAATTTCAGTTTTTTTCAGGTTATTCACATCTTTTTTGTTTGGATCGTTTGTAAAATGTAAATGATTTCTTCATTTAATCTTATTTTTTGCATATAAAAAATTTATTTATAGGTTATTATGTTATTATTTTACTGGTCCGGGCCACTTCCGATCAAATTTAACTGAATGTGGCCCCTGAACTAAAATGAGTTTGACATCCCTGGTTTAATCGAATCGAAGTAAATAATCGACGGATGACAAAATAATCTATAGCTGCAGCTCTAGTTACACTGATCCACAAATGTCAGTGTTTTGGTGGATGTGTATGTGATTGTTACTCTCACCTGAGGTTGTGCGTGCAACAAAATGGGTTGTGAATGTAAAGGTTGCACTGATAAAAGCTTATGTTGGCCCACGACCACTCCGCTCGTCTAGGGAATGTTCTCTGGTGGTCCCAAAACCTTGCACAAGACAATCCAGGCTCTTTTCATTGGTCATTCCATGGTTGTGGAATGATCTACAAAGCACTACCAGAACAGGGGCGTCCCTGCATATCTTCAAGAAGCTCCTGAAGACCCAGCTCTTCCGAGAGCACCTCCTGTCCTAGCACTTTCAAACATTCCATTTTAAATGTATTATTATGGTTATTCTGTTGTTTTACTTGGTATTTTTATTTCACTGTTTTAATTGTACAGCTGTTTTTATGTCTTCTTGATCTATTCTTGTATTTTTAGTCTATAATTTTGCTTTCTAATCTTCTGTACAACACTGTTTTTAATTGTACAGCTGCTTTATGCTTTTAATCTATTCTTGTATTTTATTTTATTTATTTATTTATTTTTTAATTTTTGGTTTTCCCCTGTAAGTCGCTTTGTAAAAAAGCGTCTGCCAAATGCATAAATGTAAATTGGCTAAAATTTATGTAGGGGGTCAAATGAGTGGCCATTTTTGTCAAAAAAAAAAGTTGTAAGAAATGCATAGAACTGTGTTGAATAATGCAAATCCATTTGTGCACAGACTACTGATATTATTTGACAGTGGAAGCTATATTTTCAGAAATACTGGATTTGGAATAGCACGTGTATGTGAAAACTTTTGCTGGTGGACGGATGTGATATTACCAGTGATGATCTGGTCAGTACCAGTACTTGATTAGTAATAAACTTATATACTTTTGCTAATTCTCCTCTTCTTCATAAATGTTAGTATTGTGGATCTAAAACAATAACAGCTGACACAAAAACACAAAATGTGTCAGTGGACGGATGTGACACGGTTGTTCTGGATCCAATCATACTGATGCTCGGCAGCCATGTCACCGTTTACACTAATGATCCCTGTGCAAAAACTAGGATCAGAATTATTTATTGGATAGTTTATCATCAGACTAAAGAGGAAATAACAATATACATCTGTTATTTCTTTATAAAAATGCTTATTGTTAAAAAACTGTTGATTTAAAAAGTGACATGTGACATTCTTCATGTATGTATTGGCGTAACATAAGCAGGATGGATCAGCACCATACTCCAGATTGAACCTGTAAAAAGAAAACATGTGATATGTAGGATAGAATCTGGTAAGAAAAATTGGGGAATCTAAAAGAATAGAATATTTGTTTTTCAGGTAAATTCAGTTCAAACATAACTTGGCCATTTGTGACCTGAAAATATAGCATTAATTGTGCTGAAATTGGACATTTTTGAGCTGAAAACATAGTTACCTCCGCCAAGGAGGTTATGTTTTTGCCAGGGTTTGTTTGTTTGTCTGTCCGTTAGTGTGCAACATAACTCAAAAAGTTATGGACAGATTTGGATGAAATTTTCAGGGTTTGTTGGAAATGGGATAAGGAAGAAATGATTAAATTTTGGTGGTGATCGGGGGTGGGGGGGCCCACGGGGGGGGGGGGGGGGGGGGGGGGGGGGGGCGCGGCACTGATCAGCCTTGGCGGAGGTCTGCGCTCTCCGAGTGCTTCTAGTTCATGAGCATCAACATGTTGAACAGAACTGAAATCCTGTACATTTGCAGAACTGTCATTTACCAACACTAAGTTCCTTTGGGGATTCACTTACATTGATTTACTATGCACAAAGACAGAAATAAAACCTCTAAGTAAATTTTAGCCGAAATATAAACGTAAAGAGCGCGAGGCTGTCACTCCGCGCCCCCGCCCCGCCCCGCCGCTCTGTTAACGGGAACTCCCCCCTAAGTTCCCCGGTCCTCCTCGGCTCTCTGCTCATTCTCTCCATGAGCTGTCACACACACACACACACATACATACACACGGATATTCCCACACACACATACACACTCACACTCTTACACATACACGGAGTTACTGCATGTTGGAACAGACGTCCGCGAGGCTTCTGTGTGTCTCGCGCCCGTTCCCCGGTTAGAGAAAAAAGCGGCTATTTGGTTTCGCAGTCTGCGGCGAGCCTCGTCGTGACAGAGTTTGGAAGCGACTGAAGGACTGAAGAGGAGGGAAGAGGAAGGTAAGGAGACCGTGTGTCACAATGACCGTTTCGGCTCCAAACTTTACCGTGTGTCCGCCGTCGTCTTCGGCTTCCCCGTGTGTTGTGTGCCGCGTGCCGCAGTGTTAGTGATCAGAACCAGGGCGTGTTTAATTCAACTAGTCCTCTACGCGCACGCGCATGCACCCTCTCCGCGCGCGCGTGTGTCCCCCTTCCATA